>NC_048567.1:2922376-3134876 GCF_013265735.2 Oncorhynchus mykiss
CTTATGACCTTGATCAAACCTCTGTGGTTCTTCACATGTTATACAATGCCAGACTGTTTGGTGTGTGTCAGAAGTTGGATGATGCTGTATTCACATTAGTTGTATAAACATTCCACACAAAAATGGATTCCCAATAACTAGGCCAAGAACAAAGTAGTAGGCATATTCACAATTAAGAGTGGTCTTTGGTCCCATTCAGTAGGACTCGATAATAACAATGACGTCAGTACAGATAAAACGACCGACATCTTCTTTCACCACACGATCTCTAATCAAAGATTCCCAAAGTGCAGTCGACTGCTGAACCAGAACCACGGGACATGCTTGTGATGTAGTCTATAGTGCATTCAGCCATGCCTGTCTGGTTTCACCCATTCTCCAAATGCCAAGGCAAGGTCAGCAGTTGGCGGGTGGTCCATGGTGAGTTAGAGAGAGGAGAGACAGATGTGGAGAGAGAGAGATGTAGAGAGAGTGAGAGAGAGAGTGATGGAGAGAGGGAGAACGATGTGGATGGAGAGAGCGAGAGAGAGATGGGGAGAGAGAGAGATGTAGAGAGAGTGAGAGAGAGAGTGATGGAGAGAGGGAGAACGATGTGGATGGAGAGAGCGAGAAAGAGAGATAGGGAGAGAGAGAGATGTAGAGAGAGTGAGAGAGAGAGAGATGGGGAGAGGGAGAACGATGTGGATGGAGAGAGCGAGAGAGAGATGGGGAGAGAGAGAACGATGTGGATGGAGAGAGCGAGAGCGAGAGATGGGGAGAGAGTGAGAGAGAGATGGGGAGAGAGTGAGAGAGAGATGGGGAGAGGGAGAACGATGTGGATGGAGAGAGCGAGAGAGAGATGGGGAAAGAGGGCGGAGTCGCTGTTGGAAGTTGCCACCAGATGGAGGTGCTGCTGAGAACAGACCACCCAAGTGGAGCGTGTGTGAGGTTGACCCAGTAAATGTTATCACTGGAGTCATTGGCTGCATCCCATAGGGACGAGGGTGCCTTTAGGGACGTAGCGATGTCTCACCCATAGGGGACATGACAGAAAAGGAGGATATTATATTGAGGCTGTAGTTTTCCAGTATGTTTCCAGTGTGTTTTCAGTGCAGGTCATTGAGATAAAGGCATTGAAAATGGTCCGGGGGACATTCTGGTGTCGGGAGTGTTTTCAAGAGGCAGGGAGGTGTAAAGATCCATTGTACTGTACCATAACCACTCAGGTTTGTGCAGCTGTTGGTGTGTGGGGGGTATTTGTGTATGTTTGTGCCCATTTTGTGCTGTGTCTGTGTGTGTTTATGTGTGTCTGCGTACGCAAATGTGTTTGATTGTGCAAATACGGGTGTGTGCAGGCGTGCGCACGTGAAGTGTGTGTATGTGGTTTACAAAAGGTGGGCTGGTGGGTGGTAATGTGGGTAAAATACGCAATGCCTCCTTCATACAGCATCTGTTAGATCTGCTAGCTATTCAGTCACTTACATAACACCCCTGTAGTTCTATCATATTACCTCCAACAGAAACGCCATTCACACAGACAGTACTGCAGGTCTGTGGCACAAGCTCGCCGGCCAATACCTGTGGTTCATTTTCTGCTATTCAACACAGAGAACATTTTGCAGTTTTAAAGCAAATTTCCTGTAATTCAAAAAACATTGCTTTGCCTATGACCTGTTAATTTGCTATCTGGGGGGACCACAACCCCCCCCCCCCCCCCCCCCCCCCCCCAAAACAAAAAGCATGAGTATTATTATTTTGGGGGGCGGAGAGGGTGTGTGTGTGTGTGTGCTAAATATGCAGTAGTGTTGTTGTTTCACACTCTAGCTAAACATGTTTCTGACTGAACAAGGCTCTAGTCTTAGAGACTAGAGGATGGTGTCTGGATCAGGCTTTCTGTTATTGATGGCTGTAATACATCAGGTTTGATGATGTTGAGTAAAAAACAACACCTGTTGACTGTGTTTATGTACATGTAAGTGTAGTGTAGAGTAGCATGAACAGTATGGTCAAGTATGGGGGGTATATAAGTAGGAGCAGACTTTACCCTCTTTCTAGTGGTGGTCTCCTTTCTCCCTCTCTCTCTCTCTCTTTCTCTCTCTCTCTCTCTCTCTCTCCCTCTCTCTCTCTCTCTCTTTCTCCTCCTTCCTCCTCCCTCCTTCATGCCTGGGCAGAAGTCTATATGAGGTGCAAAAGACTGATACACACTAAGTCACAGGAGGGAATTATTGTCCAGGTAAGTTTCACCTTTTCCTACAAACTTATGGATGATCATGTTATTCAAACGTTTTTTTTATTAATGAATGAACAATTAAAATAACATAGAGTCAAGCATCTATAGTTAAATAAAGTCATAGGAATACTACATTTGAAATACAATGAAATATGGTCATCATCAGTCTATGTTCTTAAATCTGTGGGGTATGTGAGAAGAGAGGCCAGTGCTGAATGATCAATGATCTACATCATTCCAAGTCAGTACTAATGTTAATAGTCATGAATTTACTAGTATTGTTCTCCAATTACAAAAAGTGAATGTACTTACTAACGAGTTGTAATCTAATTTCAGAACTTAGTTGTCCATGTAATTAGTTGAGGTACAGTACAATGGAACATCAACACATGAATAGTGGTGAGAAGCATGGTTGTAGTCTGGGTGTTTTAGTAACGCTTTATAAATCATTTATTTAACACAGTAGTTGTGCACACCCTTCATAAATGTCATTATATTACAGATGTTCTGTATGCTCCTAATGTACTAGCTACTGCATAGCTATGTGCTTCCTCATTCAATTAATTCCAGAGATTTAAGAAATACATTTAATCTGAGCATATTTCTCCTGGTGGTTTTCATAAGGCGCGGGTGTATATGATGTAAGACATTCATTAGTCAAAGACGCACAGTGAGCAGCATACAGTAAGGCTCTGTTCCACCTCTGCACAGCCTCACCACCGACAGGGCAGCAGGACCCTCTAGGTCTCAGTTCCCAGTCCTGACACCTTTTTCCTACTTTTTCCCACTACAAAATTAAGTAACTTGCTAGCAGATTTTGAAAAGGCGTTTGATAAAGTATGACTAGAATTTATAAATAAATGCAAATCTCTTATACAATGAGTTAAAGTTATGTACAGCAACCCCAGATGTAAAATAGTAAATAATGGTTACTTCTCAGAAAGTATTGAGCTTTAAGAGGATTAAAACAAGGCTGTCCGTTGTCTCCATATCTATTTATAATGGCCATTGAAATGCTAGCTATTAAAATGAGATCCAACAAGAACATCAAAGGGTTTGAAATCCAGGGGATAAAAACAGTGTCTCACAGTCTCATTTAAGATCTTGATCACTTTTCTAGCCTCTCTGGACTAAAACCTAATTATGACAAGTGTACCATATTATGTATTGGATCGTTAAAAAATACATTGTTTACACTACCTTGTAGTTTACCACTTTAATGGGCGGATGGAGAAGTAGACATACTTGGTATTCACATCTCAACAAAAAAAAAACTTTCCACAATCAATTTCAATAGAAAGTTAGCAAAAATAGATACAATTCTGCAACCATGTAAATACTTGTCTATTTATGGAAAAACACATTGAATAACTCTTTGGTTTTATCACAGTTAACTTACTTACTAATGGCACTGCCTACTCTAGAAGACTCGTTTTTTAAATCATATGAGCAGAAAATATTTCATTTTATTTGGAATGCTAAGCCAGACAAAATGAAACGTGTCTATTTATATAATGAATGTGACTTTGGGGGCTAAAATGAAATAAAAGATAAAGCAAATATTACAAATATTACAACAAATGTTCAACTCAAACATACTGATTAATAAAAAAAACATCTTTATGGAAAAAATGTTTAAAAATGGTATTATATTTATTCATGATATTATGGATAGAAACGGAGGAGTTATGTCACATATGCAGCTGTCGAAAATATATGGGAATATCTGCTCAATCCAAACTTACAAACAACTGATTGCAGCACTAACACAAAAATGGAGGCAAGTGGAAAACAGAAATTGAATAATGTGTCCCTGAACAAAGAGGGGGTCAAAATCAAAAGTAACAGTTTGGTCACCAGCTGCATTAAGTACTGCAGAGCATCCCCTCCTCATGGACTACACCAGATGTGTGAGATGTTACCCCACTCTTCCACCAAGGCACCTGCAAGTTCCCGGACATTTCTGGGGGGAATGGCCCTAGCCCTCACCCTCCGATCCAACATGTCCCAGACGTGCTCAATGGGATTGAGATCCGGGCTCTTCGCTGGCCATGGCAGAACACTGACATTCCTGTCTTGCAGGAAATCACGCACAGAACGAGCAGTATGGCTGGTGGCATTGTCATGCTGGAGGGTCATGTCAGGATTAGCCTGCAGGAAGGGTACCACATGAGGGAGGAAGATGTCTTCCCTGTAACGCACAGCATTGAGATTGCCTGCAACGACAACAAGCTCAGTCCGATGATGCTGTGACACACCGCCCCAGACCACGACGGACCCTCCACCTCCAAATCGATCCCGCTCCAGAGTACAGGCCTCAGTGTAACACTCACTCCTTCGACGATAAACGTGAATCCTACCATCACCCCTAGTGAGACAAAACCGCAACTCGTCAGTGAAAAGCACTTTTTGCCAGTCCTGTCTGGTCAAGCGACGGTGGGTTTGTGCCCATAGGCGACATTGTTGCTGATGATGTCTGGTGAGGACCTACCTTACAACAGGCCTACAACCCTCAGTCCAGCCTCTCTCAGCCTATCGCGGACAGTCTGAGCACTGATTGAGGGATTGTGCGTTCCTGGTGTAACTCGTGCAGTTGTTGTTGCCATCCTGTACCTGTTCCGCAGGTGTGATGTTCGGATGTACCGATCCTGTGCAGGTGTTGTTACACGTGGTCTATCACTGTGAGGAAGATCAGCTGTACATCCTGTCTCCCTGTAGCGCTGTCTTAGGTGTCTCACAGTACGGACATGGCAATTTATTTCCATGGCCACATCTGCAGTCCTCATGCCTCCTTGCAGAATGCCTAAGGCACGTTCACGCAGATGAGCAGGGACCCTGGGCATCTTTCTTTTGGTGTTTTTCAGAGTTAGTAGAAAGGCCTCTGTAGTGTCCTAAATTTTCGTAACTGTGACCTTAATTGCCTACCGTCTGTAAGCTGTTAGTGTCTTAATGACCATTCCACAGGTGCATGTTCATAATTGTTTATGGTTCATTGAATAAGGATGGGAAACAGTGTTTAACCCTTTACAATGAAGATCTGTGAAGTTATTTGGATTTCTACAAATTATCTTTGAAAGACAGGGTCCTGAAAAAGAGACGTTTCTTTTTTTGCTGAGTTTATATATATGTGGGGCATACAACAATCTCAGCTCTGTAGATTTTGCTGCGAAGAGACAGAATCAATATATCATTTATTCTGGTATTGCCCCTATGTAGCTTGTTTCTGGTCATAGGTTCAGGAATGGTTCAAAAATAACAACAGGCACTTAAAATTAATCTTACAAATAGCAGTGTTTGGCGATTTGGAAAGCCATAGTCAGTCAATAAATAATATAATAATACTCGTAGGAAAGGTTTTCATCTTTAGCTCACAATCTGTGGATACTTTACGATTAGAAAGGTTAAAAATTAAGTAAAACATCACAGAACAATTGAAAAATATATGGAAACCAATCGAGAGTGGTCTATGGTGATAGGTGGGATGGGCTGAGAGTGGCAAAGGGGTGGGATTAAAGAGCTGAGGTCTATGGTGATAGGTGGGATGGGCTGAGAGTGACTGAAGGATGGGATTAAAGAGCTGAGGTCTATGGTGATAGGTGGGATGGGCTGAGAGTGGCAGAGGGGTGGGATTAAAGAGCTGAGGTCTATTGGTGATAGGTGGGATGGGCTGAGAGTGGCAGAGGGGTGGGATTAAAGAGCTAAGATCTATGGTGATAGGTGGGATGGGCTGAGAGGGGCAGAGGGGTGGGATTAAAGAGCTGAGGTCTATGGTGATAGGTGGGATGGGCTGAGAGAGGCAGAGGGGTGGGATTAAAGAGCTGAGGTCTATGGTGATAGGTGGGATGGGCTGAGAGAGGCAGAGGGTGGGATTAAAGAGCTGAGGTCTATGGTGATAGGTGGGATGGGCTGAGAGAGGCAGAGGGGTGGGATTAAAGAGCTGAGGTCTATGGTGATAGGTGGGATGGGCTGAGAGAGGCTGAGGGGTGGGATTAAAGAGCTGAGGTCTATGGTGATAGGTGGGATGGGCTGAGAGTGGCTGAGGGGTGTGATTAAAGAGCTGAGGTCTATGGTGATAGGTGGGGTGGGCTGAGAGTGGCTGAGGGGTGGGATTAAAGAGCTGAGGTCTATGGTGATAGGTGGGATGGGCTGAGAGTGGCAGAGGGGTGGGATTAAAGAGCTGAGGTCTATTGGTGATAGGTGGGATGGGCTGAGAGTGGCAGACGGGTGGGATTAAAGAGCTGAGGTCTATGGTGATAGGTGGGATGGGCTGAGAGAGGCAGAGGGGTGGGATTAAAGAGCTGAGGTCGATGGTGATAGGTGGGATGGGCTGAGAGTGGCAGAGGGGTGGGATTAAAGAGCTGATGTTTGGTAATGTATTATTGTTATGTGACTGCTTTATATAAAAGTACCATGTATGTAAAATGTGTATGCAAAATGTATACGTAAAATGTATGTATATGTAAAAAAAACAAAAAATATGTGCCACTGATTCCGCTCCAGCCTTTACCTCCCTAATTAAGGTGCCACCAACCTCCTGTGATAAACATAATGTTCTCATTGAAAGCATTCCAAATAATCTTTGTCAGTTTGGATGTGGGGGTTTGACCTCAAGGAGGACTTCTAGAGAGAGCTACTACAAGTAGTTGGGTTTGTACGGTATAATAGCCCCTTTCTTCACCTGGTGAGGGAGCAAAAAACGAATAGTTTAGGAGCAAAGTGAGGAAAGGGTTCAGTGTATGTGTTTGGAGAAGGAGAGAGGAAACGTCCAGTGAAAATGTACAGCAGCACCGCAGAATATACTACTAGTAGTGAACACAGTGCTTATCTGTTGTGCTCTGAGCCTCTGGCTCGTAGTCACTACATGCCTCTACAGCCAATGGCCACAGCACAAACCTAACTTTATGACTTGGTTCCAGAATGGCTTTGCATATGTTAATAAACTGTAATCTGAGTAAACTCGTCTTGGCTGACTTGTTTTTTTCCTTTTTCATTTGTAGGATAACCCTGGTGGATTGTCTAGCCTCCTCTCCACTGAGACACTGGGGAAGGAGTTTATAGAACTGTTGGAATTCGGACCATCCAAAAACTATTCTGCCTCAAAATGTTGTTTTCTCTAGCCCTCCTCTTCCTGCTAACCCCGTTCCCCTCCCTTCAAACTCCAGTAACCAATGAGAAAAGAAACGCCAAAGGAACAGGAAGTGAACCGAAACCCTACGTCCTACTCACCCTCTCCCTCGCAAAACCAAAAACCGCAGCCACGCTCGTGAATGTCACCAAAGAGACCCCTAAGCCCACTCTGAAAGCCCTAAACCCAACTGCACTCAATCAGACACATCCAGCCCCCTCAAGCCCCCTCAAACCTCCAACAGCCACGCTCGTCAAACTCAACAAAGAGACCCCTAAGCCCACTCTGAAAGCCCTAAGCCCAACTATAGCCAATCAGACACATCCAGCCCCCTCAAGCCCCCTCAAACCTCCAACAGCCACGCTTGTGAAACTCAACAAAGAGACCCCTAAGCCCACTGTGAAAGCCCTAAACCCAACTGCAGCCAATCAGACACATCCAGCCCCCTCAAGCCCTCTCAAACCTCCAACAGCCACGCTCGTGAAACTCACCAAAGAGACCCCTAAGCCCAATCTGAAAGCCCTAAACCCAACTGCAGCCAATCAGACACATCCAGCCCCCTCAAGCCCCCTCAAACCTCCAACAGCCACGCTCGTCAAACTCACCAAAGAGACCCCTAAGCCCACTCCGAAAACCCTAAGCCCAACTATAGCCAATCAGACACATCCAGCCCCCTCAAGACCCCTCAAACCTCCAACAGCCACGCTCGTCAAACTCACCAAAGAGACCGCTAAGCCCACTCCGAAAGCCCTAAGCCCAACTATAGCCAATCAGATTCATCCAGCCCCCTCGACCCCCCTCAAACCTCCAACAGCCACGCTCGTCAAACTCACCAAAGAGACCCCTAAGCCCACTGTGAAAACCCTAAGCCCAGCTGCAGCGAATCAGACACATCCAGCCCCCTCGACCCCCCTTAAGCCTCCAACAGCCACGTTTATCAAACTCACCAAAGAGACCCCTAAGCCCACTGTGAAAGCCCTAAGCCCAACTGCAGCCAATCAGACACATCCAGCCCCCTCTGCCCCCCTCAAACCTCCAACAGCCACGCTCGTCAAACTCACCAAAGAGACCCCTAAGCTCACTCCGAAAACCCTAAGCCCAGCTGCAGCGAATCAGACACATCCAGTCCCCTCGACCCCCCTCAAGCCTCCAACAGCCATGTTCATCAAACTCAACAAAGAGACCCCTAAGCCCACTGTGAAAGCCCTAAGCCCAGCTGTAGCCAATCAGACACATCCAGCCCCCTCAACCCCCCTCAAACCTCCAACAGCCATGCTCGTCAAACTCACCAAAGAGACCCCTAAGCCCACTCTGAAAGCCATAAGCCCAGCTGCAACCAATCAGACACATCCAGCCCCCTCAACCCCCCTCAAACCTCCAACAGCCAGTGGTCCAAAGACCACAACCAAAGACAAACCCTCCATCACACTGCCGCATCCCATCCCCATCAAGGTGCTCATCACTTCTGACTCTGGCTGCATCAGTAAGGACACCCAGAGCGACGTTAGCAACCGCACCAAGGAGCAGACCCAGACCCACGAGCTGAAGCCTGGCTTTCCTCTAACCCTAACCCACCGCATCAGTCTGGTTCCTACCTCCTGCACCGGGGGATGTGTGGCTGAGATGGCAGCACTGAAAGGACGTGTTGGCCGGTTGGAGAAAGAGATGTCCCTCATGAAGAGTAAATGTACGACTGGTCTTATTTAGTTACACATAACCGTAACCTCCTAGTCGCAAACCTCTTTCATATAATAACTTCATTCTGATATGGAGATTATCCATGAGGCTAGTTTGAATTAAATCCAGAGTCTTTCTGGTAACCAACATTAAAATTTCATCTTTTGATGTTTGCTCTGTCTTGTTTCATACTGTATACTCTCTTCCCCTTCCTACCAGGTGCTTCCTGCTCCAAAGGCCCATGTCCCAATGACTGCAGTGCGAATGGGAAATGTGAGAAGGGAAAGTGTGTCTGCCTCCCAGGGTTCCTTGGTCTAGACTGCAGTAAATGTACAGCTGGAGCTGACTGCAGTAAAAGTCAGTTACTGTGCCTTCTTCATTTGATCTGACTTGTCTTCTTTGATCTGATTGTCTTTATTGCAATTCAGCTAGAGACACACTAGCAACTCATAATCTAAGGTTCCAGTCGCCACACACAAGCACACCACTTAGAATGCATGCCTAATATACATTCCTTCATTCTAAGTTGTATGCTTGTGTGTTTATTGGAACACATATTATTTTCTCTCATCTCCAGAAGGTACCAAAGACAAAATCCAGATAACGGTGGAGACGGTGGCGTTGAAGGTATCACCTGAGAGCAATGCTATCACAGAGAGTCTGCAGGGGAAGAAGACCAAGGCAGACCAAATCCTCTTCCAGAAGAAAACAGAGCAAAAGAAACCTACAGCCGCCAAAGAGGATGTTGACATCAAAAGGAAAACAAAAGGGACCACAAGTGTAAAAGCAGGGCTCACCAAGACACAAGCCAAACAAGGGGTTACTGTCACTAAAACCAAAACCACCCATTCCAATGCTACCAAGACTGGACTGGGCCGACCAACCGTCGGACAGGTTCTGTTGAAACACCATGGAGGAAGAAAGCAAGAGAGCAAAGGCAAAACGACAGTTATAAAGAAGCAGTCTAAACCTGACCTGAAGTTGAAAGGAACAGTGAAGGAGGAATCTGCAGGTAAAGCCAATGCTGAAGCTGGCAACCTCCAAGACCAGCCTCAAGCCAATGTCACCCAAAGCACTGTGAAGATGTTTGTGAACAAAACCCGGTCAGGAAAAGAGACTCTGGAGCAGTCGACGTTGGCTGAGAAGAATGTGACTCTAACATCTGGAAAGAAAACAGTCAAAAAGGTGAAATTAGTTCAGGGGACTATGAACGTTACAAAGGTGTCATTGGCTTTTGATAGCACTAAGGCTGGGACAGGCAAGATCACCCTTACAAAGGACATTAAGACAGAGGCAGACATCTCCTCAGGCACATCTAAAACTACTGTGAAGACAGGGTCAGGCAAAGGGAAGCCAGTCCCACGGAATAGTCAGTATGTTGTGAACATGACCACTGTGGAGACCACCTCTGAAGTCAAAGTCTTCAGCAACAACACAACAACTATCCAGTCTTCCAAAAACACCACCAGGAAAGCAGGAACAGGAGTGGGCCGTGGACTTGGCTCTGTGAAGGTTCAGAACATCACCACGTACGGCTTCACCCTCACATGGTCGGCCCCAACAGCCATGTTTAAGAACTTCACTGTGTCCAGAAGAGAGCACAGGGCAGAGGATGAGGAAGAGGAGGAGGAAGAGGCGGAGGAGGGAGCTGCTCTCGGGGAAGAGGTCAGAGTAGCCGGAGTCATAAACTCCACCATTGAGATCCGAAAACAGAGCCCTAATGGAACTGTGGCTTTCCCCACTAAAGCTCCCGGTAGCTCCAGAGGTAAAGCTCACACAAAGAGGGTGTCCGTTGTTCTCCCCGACAGCGTTCGCTCTGTGGAGTTCAGTAACCTGCGACCTCAGACCCGATACTCCCTGCACATATGTGGCACCACTCCCGGATCCCGCTCCAAGATTCACAGAGTAACCACCATGACAGGTAGTTAGGAGAACCAAACCCACATAGAGACTTATTCAGAATATTTCACCAGAACTTTTTATGAATAACTCCTATAGTAATGTATCTTTTCATTCATGTATTGGATAGCCTGCATGTCTCTCTTTTATTTAAACTGTGGCTGCACTAAATCATCACTTGTGTTGAGACAGAATATCCCATTGTATCTATATTTTCTATACTTCACATTTACTGGGACTTTAGTGACTTTTTAACCTTTTCCTTCACCACGTTTCAGCCTCATGTTCGTTGTCTCCAGTACAATGCCAGTGTCGACATATGTGAAAAATAAAGTAAAAAAATGATCAAAAGGTAACCGTTTTAAAAACACAATGACATTCACTGTGACCTGGGGAGCAAGAAAAGACCCACCCTCCTTCTGGCTAGAAACTCCTTTTGAAAATCACAATTTTATTACTTTTAATCCAACCCTGTGATGTGACAGAGAAGCAGTTTATAGGACCTTCCAACTCGTCTTTTTAACACACAGAATATAGAAACGCCCTGTTTTCACACATGTTGACACTGGTGTGGTGCTGGAGACAATGAATATGAGGTTCCTTTAAATATCCTCTTCTGGCCTCTCCTCTTCCTTATTCATTTTCTTCCCCATGCAGGGCCTGAGCCACCCACCGAGCTGGTGTTTAGTAACGTGACAGAAGCCTCTCTTTCTGTGTCCTGGTCCAAACCAAAGAACAAAATCTCCGGCTTCAAAATCACATACTCTCACTCAGTCACGGGTAAGTTACCTTAGCTTTTATCATGTTATCTACCTCTAAGTCAGGGTTTTCTAAAACTCGGTCCTAGGGCCCCTCCTTGACAATGAGTTGAGTATTTGAATCAGCTGTGTAGTGCTAGGGCAGGTTTGGGAAACCCTACTATAAGTGACAAGGTGATGAAACTTTGAACACTTTAAAAATAGTTTTTTCACACCCCATTTGTCAGCACAAGGGCTTCACCAGAATCATTCAAGTGGAAGATACAACTTTTGTAGCATTCTTGTGTGCTCCATTAATGAATGACAGATCAGCTGTTCAGTCAAAATACCTCCGTCATCCCCAAACACTGACACTCTTTAAGTGTCAATCATGGCCGGTGTCCCAAATGGCACCCTATTCCCTATGTGTCAAATGTAGTGCATCATAAAGTGAATAGGGTGCCATTTGTTTTCCCCAGAGGACCAGTGTGTTACTATGTCTTTTATCATGACAGGAGAGAGTGGTTCTGTGTCTGTCTGTCATCCTGACTGGAGAGAGTGGTTCTGTGTCTGTCTGTCATCATGACTGGAGAGAGTGGTTCTGTGTCTGTCTGTCATCATGACAGGAGAGAGTGGTTCTGTGTCTGTCTGTCATCCTGACTGGAGAGAGTGGTTCTGTGTCTGTCTGTCATCATGACTGGAGAGAGTGGTTCTGTGTCTGTCTGTCATCATGACAGGAGAGAGTGGTTCTGTGTCTGTCTGTCATCATGACTGGAGAGAGTGGTTCTGTGTCTGTCTGTCATCATGACAGGAGAGAGTGGTTCTGTGTCTGTCTGTCATCATGACTGGAGAGAGTGGTTCTGTGTCTGTCTGTCATCATGACTGGAGAGAGTGGTTCTGTGTCTGTCTGTCATCATGACAGGAGAGAGTGGTTCTGTGTCTGTCTGTCATCATGACTGGAGAGAGTGGTTCTGTGTCTGTCTGTCATCATGACAGGAGAGAGTGGTTCTGTGTCTGTCTGTCATCATGACTGGAGAGAGTGGTTCTGTGTCTGTCTGTCATCATGACCGGAGAGAGTGGTTCTGTGTCTGTCTGTCATCATGACAGGAGAGAGTGGTTCTGTGTCTGTCTGTCATCATGACAGGAGAGAGTGGTTCTGTGTCTGTCTGTCATCATGACAGGAGAGAGTGGTTCTGTGTCTGTCTGTCATCATGACTGGAGAGAGTGGTTCTGTGTCTGTCTGTCATCCTGACAGGAGAGAGTGGCTCTGTGTCTGTCTGTCATCATGACAGGAGAGAGTGGTTCTGTGTCTGTCTGTCATCATGTCTGGAGAGAGTGGTTCTGTGTCTGTCTGTCATCATGACTTGAGAGAGTGGTTCTGTGTCTGTCTGTCATCCTGACAGGAGAGAGTGGTTCTGTGTCTGTCTGTCATCCTGACAGGAGAGAGTGGTTCTGTGTCTACAGTATGTCTGTCATCATGACAGGAGAGAGTGGTTCTGTGTCTACAGTATGTCTGTCATCATGACAAAAGAGAGTGGTTCTGTGTCTGTCTGTCATCGTGACTGGAGAGAGTGGTTCTGTGTCTGTCTGTCATCCTGACAGGAGAGAGTGGTTCTGTGTCTACAGTATGTCTGTCATCATGACAAAAAATAGTGGTTCTGTGTCTGTCTGTCATCATGACAGAAGAGAGTGGTTCTGTGTCTGTCTGTCATCATGACAGGAGAGAGTGGTTCTGTGTCTGTCTGTCATCATGACTGGAGAGAGTGGTTCTGTGTCTATAGTACGTCTGTCATCATGACAAAAGAGAGTGGTTCTGTGTCTGTCTGTCATCGTGACTGGAGAGAGTGGTTCTGTGTCTGTCTGTCATCCTGACAGGAGAGAGTGGTTCTGTGTCTGTCTGTCATCCTGACAGGAGAGAGTGGTTCTGTGTCTACAGTATGTCTGTCATCATGACAAAAGAGAGTGCTTCTGTGTCTGTCTGTCATTCTGACAGGAGAGAGTGGTTCTGTGTCTACAGTATGTCTGTCATCATGACAGGAGAGAGTGGTTCTGTGTCTACAGTATGTCTGTCATCGTGACAGGAGAGAGTGGTTTTGTGTCTGTCTGTCATCATGACTGGAGAGAGTGGTTCTGTGCCTACAGTATGTCTGTCATCATGACAGAATAGAGTGGTTCTGTGTCTACAGTATGCCTGTCATCATGACAGGAGAGAGTGGTTCTGTGTCTACAGTATGTCTGTCATCATGACAGGAGAGAGTGGTTCTGTGTCTGTCGTCCTGACAGGAGAGAGTGGTTCTGTGTCTGTCATCCTGACAGGAGAGAGTGGTTCTGTATCTGTCATCCTGACAGGAGAGAATGGTTCTGTGTCTGTCATCCTGACAGGAGAGACTGGTTCTGTGTCTGTGGATTCCCTGCAGTCCCAGGTGTCTCTGTCCAAGCTGTCCTCGGGGGCCACGTACGAGGTCAGTGTGATGTCCACCATGGGGAAGAGAGAGAGTGATCCCCTCATTGCCATCATGACCACAGGTGATCACCACACTTACCTAGATCTATTGTGCTGTAGCAACTCACCATTACAGTACATCATCATGCATTCTGCTTTGGACGTGGAGTGCAGAACGATCCAGAGTGCATTTGCCTTATTTTTACCCACAGTTTCAGTTGTCTTGCCCTGCAATATGACAACAATGAAGTGTTTTAAAACATGACATAAAGGCATAACAATAATTGTTATTTAGCTAAATTCACCATGTAAAACACATTGTCTTTGGACTGTAGTACCTGCCCCTCCAACTGTTCTCCAAGCAACTAACGTAACAGATACCAAGGCAGTGCTGCAATGGACCCCCGCCATGGGCCACGTAGACCGCTTCATCATCAGTTATGAGTCTGCAAAAAGTGAGTGTGGTATCATTTCCTGATGAAAAGATACGGTGAACATACATACAGTAGTATAACTATAGTTATACAGTTCCTTCAGAAAGTATTCAGACCTCTTGACTTTTTACACATTTTGTTACATTACAGCCTTATTATAAAAACAAAATCCTCAGCAATCTACACACAATAACCCATAATGACTAAGTGAAAACAGGTTTTTAGACATTTTTGCTATGAGACTCGAAATTGAGCTCAGGTGCATCCTATTTCCATTGGTCATCCTAGTTAAATAAAGAATAAAACAACTTGATTGGAGTCCACCTGTGGTAAATTCAATTGATTGGACATGATTTGGAAAGGCACACACCTGTCTATATGAGGTCCCACAGTTGACAGTGCATGTCACGGCAAAAACCAAGCCATGAGGTCAAAGGAATTGTCCATCGAGCTCCGAGACAGGATTGTGTCGAGGCACAGATCTGGGGAAGGGTACCAAAAACTGTCTGCAGAATTGAAGATCCCCAAGAACACAGTGGCCTCCATCACTCTTAAATTAAGAAGTTTGGAATCACCAAGACTCTTCCTAGAGCTGACCACCTGACCAAACTGACCAATCGGGGGAAAAGAGCCTTGGTCAGGGTTGTGACCAAGAACCCGATGGTCACTCTGACAGAGCTCCGAGTTCCTCTGTGGAGATGGGAGAACCTTCCAGAAGGACAACCATCTCTGCTGCACTCCACCAATCAGGCCTTTATGGTAGAGTGGCCAGACGGAAGCCACTCGTCAGTAAAAAGGCACATGACAGCCCGCTTGGAGTTTGCCAAAAGGCACCTAAAGACTCTCAGACCATGAGAAACAAGATTCTCTGGTCTGATGAAACCAAGATTTAACTCTTTGGCTTGGCTGCGTCTGGGAACAGCTGCGTCTGGGAACAGCTGCGTCGCGTCACATCTGGAGGAAACCTGGCACCATCCCTACGGTGAAGCATGGTGTTGGCAGCATCATGCTGTGGGGATGTTTTCAGCGGCAGGGACTGGGAGACTAGTCAGGATCGAGGGAAAGATTAACGGAGTAAAGTACAGAGAGATCCTTGATAAAAACCTGCTCCAGAGCACTCAGGACCTCAGACTGGGGCGAAGGTTCACCTTCCAACAGGACAACAACCCTGAGCACACAGCCAAAACAATGCAGGAGTGGCTTCAGGACAAGTCTCTGAATGTCCTTGAGTGGCCCAGATTGAACATCTCTGGAGAGACCTGAAAATAGCTGTGCAGCAACGCTCCCAATCAAACCTGACAGAAACTCTCCAAAAACAAGTGTGCCAAGCTTGTAGCATCAGACTCAAGAAGACTTGATGCTGTAATCACTACCAAAGTTGCTTCAACAAAGCACTGAGTAAAGGTTCTGAATACTTATGTAAATGTGATATATATATATATATATATATATATATATATATATATATTTGATATATATATAAATTAGCAAACAAATATATATATATTTTTGTTTTGGCATTATGGGGTATTGTGTGTAGATTGATTAGGAAAAAACTATTGAATCAATTTTATAATAAGGCTGTAACGTAACTATATGTGGAAAAAGTCAAGGGGTCTGAATACTTTCAGAAGGCACTGTAGACCAGTGGAGGCTGCAGAGGGGAGGACAACTCATAACAGTGGCTGGAAGGGAGCAAAGGGAATGGCATCAAACACATAGGAACTGCTCCAGCCATTACCACGAGCCCGTCCTCCCCAATTAAGGTGCCACCAACCTCATGTAGTATATAGTATGTACCGTAGCTAGTATAACTACACCTGTACATTGTATACTGTTCTACTCACGTTCCAAGCTGTAATCCAGCCTAAGCTGCATCCCCTGTCCCTCTCAATTGTCTCTCCCACAGCTCCCAATGTAACAGTGACAGTGATGGTGTCTGGTAACTCAGTAGAGCAGCAGCTGAGAGGGCTGCAGAGAGACACCCTGTACACAGTCAAAGCCCTGAGTCAGAAAGACAGTCTGCAGAGCACAGCCATCACTACCACCTTCACAACGGCCAGTGGTGAGTACACAGGGGGGAAACACACTGCACAACATCACATGTAACTACAGCATAGAACCTCAAAGATCTGAAGCTCAGAGTTACGGACTGACCGGTCAAAGTTACAAACATTTCAGTGCTCCACACGACCTCTATTCCCGACTCGTTGGGATTTCTGAGGTCCTACTGTATAGGGAAAAGAACCAGGACAGAACGTACCTGTATGTGTGATGGTTTGTCCTTCAGCTGTAAAGGCCGGTGAGGTGGGCGCTCGTTCTGCTGTTGTATCATGGAAATCCCCCAGTGTTGCGTTCAGCAGATACAGAGTGACCTATCAGACGGCAGGAGAGGAGGTCAAGGTGAGCTTTATTTCTCACATGATACATTCGTATGAACTTAATACCACAACTATACTGCTACTATATTGTATACCAATGCTACAGATGTAGGATCTTCATTTGAGCCAGTTTGCTACAGCAGGAAAATAATCCTGCCGCAACAGAAACTGTGAATTATGTTTATTATAAGTAATGGACATTTTTATAAGGGCTGATACATTTTTTCTTAAGGGAAAATCAAGTCTGAAATTTCAAAGTGGAAATTACAAGCTTCAGAAGACTTTTTAAACCTCAAATTCCAAACAATTTTTTAAAAATACTATCAAATGAAGATCCTGCATCTGTATACAATGATGCGTCCAAAATGACCATATTCCTATAGTGTACTACTTTTACCCAGGGCCCATAGTCAAAAGTAGTGCACTATATAGGAAATAGGGTGCCATTTGGGACGGACTATATGAGGTGAAACAACAGTGCATGAGGTAAAACAGTTTCAAACATCTGTTTCTCTGGCCCTCTATCTCCCCAGGAGGTGATTCTGGACTCCACGGTGACGGAGTACAAGCTGACTGGACTGTTCTCTATGTCTAAGTACACGGTGCTGGTACAGGGAGAGAGAGAGGGGCAGTACACATCTATTGTCACCACTGAGTTTATCACAGGTAGGTGTTACAGACCAGCGGTGAATTTTGAAAATGTACTTTGCACATGAGTCTCTCCATTTCATCAACTCAAGGCAACAGGGTTACTTATCTTTTACAGAGAATATAGTAATTGTATAGCAATGTTATAGTAATCGTATAGTAATCTTTTAGTAATTGTATAGTAATTGTATAGTAATTGTATAGTAATGTTGTAGTAATTGTATAGTAATCTTATAGTAATTGTATCCCCTCGGCTCAGGAAAACTGCGCTTCCCATTCCCCACGGAGTGTTCCCAGGAGCTGCTGAACGGAGCGCTCCAGTCAGGAGAGGTGGATCTTTACCCAGAGGGCAAGGAAGGGAAGGCAGTCAGAGTCTACTGTGACATGGAGACTGAGGGAGGAGGCTGGACGGTAAGATACTTGGCTTCTCTCTCTCTCTCTCTCTCTCTCTCTCTCTGTCTGTCTGTCTGTCTGTCTGTCTGTCTGTCTGTCTGTCTGTCTGTCTGTCTGTCTGTCTGTCTGTCTGTCTGTCTGTCTGTCTGTCTGTCTGTCTGTCTGTCTGTCTGTCTGTCTGTCTGTCTGTCTGTCTGTCTGTCTGTCTGTCTGTCTGTCTGTCTGTCTGTCTGTCTGTCTGTCTGTCTCTGTCTCTGTCTCTCTCTCTCTCTCTCTCTCATGGGTTTGAATGGGATTGAATCATCAGCCATCTGATTCCAAAGGTTGACAATCACATTTCCTTTGGGGGAATGATAGAATGGCTATGAATGTGGGACATCTATGCATATTTATTTTCTATGGTGAGTCTGTCTGTTCCCAATATCAACTTTGTGAATGTGTTGCATACTGTAGGTGTTCCAGAGGAGAATGAACGGGAAGACAGATTTCTTCAGAACCTGGAGTGACTACACTACCGGCTTTGGAAACCTCAGCGAGGAGTTCTGGCTCGGTAAGGTTCAACTCAATGCTGCAGATCCACTCAAAGTCCTCAGAAGAGGACAAACAGGAAACTGTAGTTCAGGGATGGGGTCATTTCTATTATCATTTCAGTAAATTCAGGAAGTAAACAAATACATTTTCCAATTTTCTTTAATCCTTCTCTATGAGAACATTTTTAAATAGGAATTTCAGTCCACTTCTTGTATTGACTGAATAGAGGACATGCATGAAGATGGCGGCCCCCATGTACTTACCACAAATACCTCATTTGCTAAGTTCGTCCTATTACACAGTGGTTTCCATTATTCTTGTTTGGAATCTGCATTAGCTTCAGTAAATCTCCAAGATGGTGGCAATTTGAAAAAAAATTAATGGAAAAGTTAATTGTGCTGATTTACTGGCACATTGAGCCATGTCGCGCTCCGTAGTTTAAAAACTCTGTGGGTAATGCTAAAACAATGACTGCATATCCAGATTCCTCCTTCTTTACCCACCCTCACCATTGAAATGGAATTGACCCCAACCATGCTAACTGCATCAAAAGGGAGGCTACTACCAAAGCGTACAGTATGTACTCTACATAGCTCACAGCTTGAACATAGAGTACATAGTATATGTTTTAAATGATGTCCTAATCTTCTCTCTCTCTATCTCTCATCCATCCAGGTAATGAGCTGCTTCACAACCTGACCAGCATGGGCCCAGTGAGCCTGAGAGTGGACCTGCGTTCAGGCAACGACACGGCCTACGCCCATTACTCCAGCTTCACCATCGACTCAGTGGACAAACACTACGCCATCGAGGTGTCTGGATACACCGGCACTGCAGGTAAAAGGATGTACACTAGCCAAGATAGAATGTGAGGACAGAGCCTAGCAGAGCAGAATGTACACTAGCCAAGATAGAATGTGAGGACAGAGCCTAGCAGAGCAGAATGTACACTAGCCAAGATAGAATGTGAGGACAGAGCCTAGCAGAGCAGAATGTACACTAGCCAAGATAGAATGTGAGGACAGAGCCTAGCAGAGCAGAATGTACACTAGCCAAGATAGAATGTGAGGACAGAGCCTAGCAGAGCAGAATGTACACTAGCCAAGGTAGAATGTGAGGACAGAGCCTAGCAGAGCAGAATGTACACTAGCCAAGATAGAATGTGAGGACAGAGCCTAGCAGAGCAGAATGTACACTAGCCAAGATAGAATGTGAGGACAGAGCCTAGCAGAGCAGAATGTACACTAGCCAAGATAGAATGTGAGGACAGAGCCTAGCAGAGCAGAATGTACACTAGCCAAGATAGAATGTGAGGACAGAGCCTAGCAGAGCAGAATGTACACTAGCCAAGATAGAATGTGAGGACAGAGCCTAGCAGAGCAGAATGTACACTAGCCAAGATAGAATGTAAGGACAGAGCCTAGCAGAGCAGGTGCTTAAGGTTGAGGAACCAAAACTCAAATAGCTCACAAACAAATATTCAATATGAGGTCAATCCCATTCACATAATTTCACTAAAGTAAACATTTTACTGAAGTGGAGGGTGGGAATGGTCCTGAATTGTACTTCTTTCTTTCTTCCCCATCACGTCTATAAGGTGACTCCATGAGGTACCACAACGGGCGCCCATTCTCCACCAGAGACAAGGAACCCCACCCCCTGGGCATCCACTGTGCCAGGGCCTACATGGGCGGCTGGTGGTACAAAAACTGCTACAAGACCAACCTCAACGGCCTCTATGGCACCAACAGCAACAACCAGGTACCACTAGTACCAGTATCATCCCACTAAGTGCTTTTGTCGTTGCTTTGACATTTTGATTACAGTACCTTTCCTGGTCTTTGTTATTTGTTAAGACAGCACCCCAATGCTGATATGCTATAAACACTGCACCACATCTCCAGTGTTTCAATTTGATCCATAGAGAATGATAGAGGACTCTTCTTTATATCTGTTCAATTATGGCATCTGTGAGCGCATGGGCAGCACCATTAAGGCCATCTTCATTTTTAATTAGTACATTTTTTTATTCTACTACTTCTATGAGTTGGTAAACAAACTGAAAAGGTGCACACTGCCACATGGAGTGTGTTGTTTGAACAGATATAAAGCCAAGGTTGGTGATCTACTGCCACCTGCAGTTATGGAATGTTTGCTCATGTATAATTCATTGGCTGATCCCTCAGATGGAATTATGTGATCCTTCATTAACCCATAGGAAGTCCCACCCAGTTCACCCACTTCAAAATGGTGAAATTTCTCAATGACGATGGCCATGATAAAATGGGATTTTAGGCACTAGAGTCCTCTATCTATCTCTATGATTTGAACAGACTTATTATTTGATGTTGTGTCATCTGCTATCAACTCCTATCAACTAATGTAACTGAATTTAAGTTTTGTCAACTCAACTTAATCTACTAAATGAACGTAACTCAACTGCTTGTGCTGTGTTATAGGGTGTGGTGTGGATAGACTGGAAGGGCAAAGACTCGTCCATTCCCTTTACTGAGATGAAGTTCCGACCGGCCGGGATCTCCATCACAACCCGCGGATAAGACTGTCCTCTGACTCGTCCACCCCTAAAACCCTTTCTTTGAGAAACAGGAAAGTGGAGCACCAAGAGACCATAAACGTGTGGATGTCGCACTTCCTGCATCTCAAATTCCACCTCAACTTGCATGTCCAGTGGTCTTAACAGCCGTCACGACAGACAGCGTATCAGTCTGTACTTGTACTGTACAGTGCAGTGCACCAGGCTCCTGTTCTGTACCTTTATCATGCTGTCTCTCTCAGCTGTATCTGTAGACAGGAAATATTTGTGATTGCAGCATTTTGTATAGTATTGTTTTATGACCCAACTCTTACCGTCTCCAACTCAATGACTGTTCTACTGCTCTGACCCCAAAGCATCTCTACCTGATGCACATCACAAGGTTACCCACCCCACTACTACTGTAATAAAACATGCACTGTCTCACTATTGCAATAAATGAGGCAAATTAATGCCTGGATGGAGATGGGTTTTTTGTACTCAACTATGTGAGTGGTGTTGTGTGTGTGTGTGTGACTAATCTGCTAACACGATTCTTCAGGTGTTGTCAAGGTTACTCATCACCATGTGTAGTTCACCTGTGCTAGACATGCTTATTTCACATATTTCAGTTCTGTTCACAAATACAGTATTTTGTGAACTGATTTGAAACATTTAGACAAGAAGAGAGAGAGTGCAGGAGATGGCCTCTGACAGGTTAGTATCAGTAATAAGATGGTGAAATCATCCTTACTAAACACATTTCCAGTTGACAGTTATGCAATATGACACGCACACTCGGGCTAAGTCCCTAATGGCACCCTATTCCCTATGCAGTGCACTACTTTTGATCAGGGCCCATAGGGAATAGGGTGTATATGGCCTATAGGGAATAGGATGCCACCTACACAAACTGAGGCTATACATCCCTGGTGTGTTTCTGTCACCATCAGCATTTACAATCAGTGACAATCTAATTAACTTCTCCCTCCTCCAATAGGCATTTAGTTCCTGATCTAACAACTCAGCACACTCTGCTCTGAAATGTCAATTTATCAACGACTCACAGGAAAGAAGATGAGTCAATACGGAGCTCAACTCCGTGAGGTCTCTAGCACTGCAGCATCCAGGGGAAAGATAAATGAGGGTGAATGTATGAAGCTATTGGCTTGTCACGTCTTACCACAGAAGCACCGACTGAGTATGTTCCAACTATTGAACAGACATTTTGCAGCAGAATGGCTTCAGTCACAAAGCTCAGCATTCTACTGGCCGTTGATGCCTATGAAATGAAAGAACAAGGTGAAGAATCCTCCTTTTCCACGACTCCTGTGGGTGAAGACTACTGGTTGATCACCAGATCCTCACCTGAAGAGAGTCTGATGCTGTGAATACCTCTAACCCTTCACCTGAAGAGAGTCTGCTGCTGTGAATTCCTGTTCCCAAGAAAGCTAAGGTAACTGAGCTAAACAACTACCGCCCCGTAGCACTCACATCCGTCATCATGAAGTGCTTTGAGAGACTAGTCAAGGACCATATCACCTCCACCCTACCTGACACCCTAGACCCACTCCAATTTGCTTACCGCCCAAATAGGTCCACAGACGATGCAATCTCAACCACACTGCACACTGCCCTAACCCATCTGGACAAGAGGAATACCTATGTGAGAATGCTGTTCATCGACTACAGCTCGGCATTCAACACCATAGTACCCTCCAAGCTCGTCATCAAGCTCGAGACCCTGGGTCTCGACCCCGCCCTGTGCAACTGGGTACTGGACTTCCTGACGGGCCGCCCCCAGGTGGTGAGGATAGGCAACAACATCTCCTCCCCGCTGATCCTCAACACTGGGGCCCCACAAGGGTGCGTTCTGAGCCCTCTCCTGTACTCCCTGTCCACCCACGACTGCGTGGCCACGCACGCCTCTAACTCAATCATCAAGTTTGCGGACGACACAACAGTGGTAGGCTTGATTACCAACAACAACGAGACGGCCTACAGGGAGGAGGTGAGGGCCCTCGGAGTGTGGTGTCAGGAAAATAACCTCACACTCAACGTCAACAAAACTAAGGAGATGATTGTGGACTTCAGTCAACAGCAGAGGGAACACCCCCCTATCCACATCGATGGAACAGTAGTGGAGAGGGTAGCAAGTTTTAAGTTCCTCGGCATACACATCACAGACAAACTGAATTGGTCCACTCACACAGACAGCATCGTGAAGAAGGCGCAGCAGCGCCTCTTCAACCTCAGGAGGCTGAAGAAATTCGGCTTGTCACCAAAAGCACTCACAAACTTCTACAGATGCACAATCGAGAGCATCCTGGCGGGCTGTATCACCGCCTGGTATGGCAACTGCACCGCCCTCAACCGTAAGGCTCTCCAGAGGGTAGTGAGGTCTGCACAACGCATCACCGGGGGCAAACTACCTGCCCTCCAGGACACCTACACCACCCGATGTCACAGGAAGGCCATAAAGATCATCAAGGACATCAACCACCCGAGCCACTGCCTGTTCACCCCGCTATCATCCAGAAGGCGAGGTCAGTACAGGTGCATCAAAGCTGGGACCGAGAGACTGAAAAACAGCTTCTATCTCAAGGCCATCAGACTGTTAAACAGCCACCACTAACACTGAGTGGCTGCTGCCAACACACACACTGACACTGACTCAACTCCAGCCACTTTAATAATGGGAATTGATGGGAAATGATGTAAATATATCACTAGCCACTTTAAACAATGCTACCTTATATAATGTTACTTACCCTACATTATTCATCTCATATGCATACGTATATACTGTACTCTATATCATTGACTGTATCCTTATGTAATACATGTATCACTAGCCACTTTAAACTATGCCACTTTGTTTACATACTCATCTCATTTATACATACTGTACCCGATACCATCTACTGTATCTTGCCTATGCTGCTCTGTACCATCACTCATTCATATATCCTTATGTACATATTCTTTATCCCCTTACACTGTGTACAAGGCAGTAGTTTTGGAATTGTTAGTTAGATTACTTGTTATTACTGCATTGCCGGAACTAGAAGCACAAGCATTTCGCTACACTCGCATTAACATCTGCTAACCATGTGTATGTGACAAATAAAATTTGATTTGATTTGTAACCCTTCACCTGAAGAGAGTCTGATGCTGTGAATACCTCTAACCCTTCACCTGAGAATTCCACCCTGGATGCAGACTTATGGGATCGTCTAAAAGCTATCTGTGAATCTGAGGAACAATTCTTATCTCCAGATCAACAACCTCACTCAGTCAAACTCTGGGCATTACAAGGTGTGCTGGACAAATGGCACAGGGTCCAAACAGAAGAACATAGACCTCACCGTTTGCAGAACTACAGGCAAGAAGCCAGTTGTGCCATTTATCCAGTTAGGAGAGACAGTAGACCTGTTGTGTGGGACGGCAAGGGGTGGTGACAATGTGACCGTCCGTCCGGTGGTTATATTTGAACATTTGGGACATCATTAGTTCCCTAGCACCTTTCTTGGAGGATGAAATGGTATGGCAAATGATTGAGAACAGCTCCACTCTACGTATCACCAACTTCACCACTGAGGACAAGATATCTTTTGTTTTAATGGTACTGGAGCCCCAGCAATGTGTTTACAGGGAGTTGATGGAAGTGAGGCCCGAGGCAATTGCTCATTGGGAGAAAATGCAGTGCCTTGCTTTAACACTGACCCCAGTGGAGAAGAGTTGCATACTGGCAGATTTAGAGTTAGAATAGCCGTGTGAAAACACCTCTGAGGAAAATCTCACTGGCAAACAAATGTACATGATGGATGGTGCATGGTGGATGGTGCATGGTGGATGGTGGATGGTGCATGGTGGATGGTGCATGGTGGATGGTGCATGGTGGATGGTGCATGGTGGATGGTGGATGGTGGATGGTGGATGGTGGATGGTGGATGGTGCATGGTGGATGGTGCATGGTGGATGGTGGATGGTGGATGGTGCATGGTGGATGGTGCATGGTGCATGGTGCATGGTGGATGGTGCATGGTGGATGGTGCATGGTGGATGGTGCATGGTGGATGGTGCATGGTGGATGGTGCATGGTGGATGGTGGATGGTGCAAGGTGGATGGTGGATGGTGGATGGTGCATGGTGCATGGTGGATGGTGGATGGTGCCATGGTGCATGGTGGATGGAAGAGTGTCAGGGAATTACACCCTGGTCATCCCATCACTGATGGTGAAGAAAGTGAGTTATGAGTGAAGAGAGAGGGGAGGAAGAGAGGGGAGGAAGAGAGAGGTGAAGGAAGAGAGAGGGGAACAAAGAGAGAGGGGAAGAAGAGAGAGGGGAGGGAGGGAGGAAGAGAGAGGAGAGTGAAGAGAGCGGGAAGGAAGAGAGGAGCGAAAGAGAGGAGAGAAAGAGATATAGGAGGAAGAGAGAGGGGAGTGAAGAGAGAGGGGAGTGAAGAGAGAGGGGAGGAAGAGAGAGGAGAGAAATAGAGAGGAGAGAAAGAGAGAGGAGAGAATGTAACGAGATTCCTCCTGGGAAGGAGAGGCGGACCAAAATGCAGCGTGGTTATAATTCATGGTTCTTTAATAATGAAACTACACATGAATAAACTACAAAACAAGAACCGTGAAAATCCAAAACAGTCCCGTGTGGTACAAACACTGACACAGGAGACAACCACCCACAAAACCCAACACAAAACAGGCTACCTAAATATGGTTCCCAATCAGATACAATGACTAACACCTGCCTCTGATTGAGAACCATATCAGGCCCAAACACAGAAACAGACAAACAAGACATCCGAATAGAATGCCCACTCAGATCACACCCTGACCAAATAAAACATAGAACGAGAAAGAGAGATAGGAGGAAGAGAGAGGTGAGGAAGAGAGAGGGGAGAAAGAGAGATAGGAGGAAGAGAGAGAGGAGGAAGAGAGAGAGGAGGAAGATAGAGGTGAGGAAGAGAGAGGGGAGGAAGAGAGAGGGGAGGAAGAGAGGGGAGGAAGAGAGAGGGGAGAAAGAGAGATAGTAGGAAGAGAGATAGGAGGAAGAGAGAGGAGGGAAGAGAGAGGGGAGGGAAGAGAGAGGACAGGATCAAGTTATGAGAGGGGGAAGGGAAGAGAGAGGACAGGATAGAGTTATGAGAGAGGGGAGGGAAGAGAGAGGACAGGATAGAGTTATGAGAGAGGGAAGGGAAGAGAGAGGACAGGATAGAGTTATGAGAGAGGGGAGAGGGGAGGGAAGAGAGAGGACAGGATAGGGTTATGAGAGAGGGGAGGGAAGAGAGAGGACAGGATAGAGTTATGAGATGGGGGATGGAAGAGAGAGGACAGGATAGAGTTATGAGAGAGGGGAGGGAAGAGAGAGGACAGGATAGAGTTATGAGAGGGGGGAGGGAAGAGAGAGGACAGGATAGGGTTATGAGAGAGGGGAGGGAAGAGAGAGGACAGGATAGAGTTATGAGATGGGGGAGGGAAGAGAGAGGAGAGGATAGAGTTATGAGAGGGGGGAGGGAAGAGAGAGGACAGGATAGGGTTATGAGAGAGGGGAGGGAAGAGAGAGGACAGGATAGAGTTATGAGAGAGGGGAGGGAAGAGAGAGGACAGGATAGAGTTATGAGAGAGGGGAGGGAAGAGAGAGGACAGGATAGAGTTATGAGAGGGGAGGGAAGAGAGAGGACAGGATAGAGTTATGAGAGAGGGGAGGGAAGAGAGAGGACAGGATAGAGTTATGAGAGAGGGGAGGGAAGAGAGAGGACAGGATAGAGTTATGAGAGGGGGAAGGGAAGAGAGCGGACAGGATAGAGTTATGAGAGAGGGGAGGGAAGAGAGAGGACAGGATAGAGTTATGAGAGAGGGGAGGGAAGAGAGAGGACAGGATAGAGTTATGAGAGGGGGAAGGGAAGAGAGCGGACAGGATAGAGTTATGAGAGAGGGGAGGGAAGAGAGAGGACAGGATAGAGTTATGAGAGGGGGAAGGGAAGAGAGCGGACAGGATAGAGTTATGAGAGAGGGGAGGGAAGAGAGAGGACAGGATAGAGTTACGAGAGAGGGGAGGGAAGAGAGAGGACAGTATAGAGTTATGAGAGGGGAGGGAAGAGAGAGGACAGGATAGAGTTATGAGAGAGGGGAGGGAAGAGAGGATTGTGCAGATCATTCTCAAAACTCAGCTGAAAACATTTATTTTTCAAATTGCCTTGAATGATTCCTATTAATATTTTTCAATGCGATACTTTGGTCCCATCTTTTGACTTACCTCTATATGAACTCACGCTGTATAGGTCCCACCTCTGTTCTTATCTGAGTCTCTCCAGCAAAGTAAACATCATCATCTTTAAAATCACATGTCCTTCAGAAAGACCCTGCCGTTGTGCAACCTAACCTGGGCTGACCAAAGGACTTCAATCATCCTCTTTAAAATCACATGTCCTTCAGAAAGACCCTGCCGTGGTGCAACCTAACCTAAGCTGACCAAAGGACTCCATAAAGACCCTGCCGTGGTGCAACCTAACCTGGGCTGACCAAAGGACTTCAGAAAGACCCTGCCGTGGTGCAACCTAACCTGGGCTGACCAAAGGACTTCAGAAAGACCCTGCCGTGGTGCAACCTAACCTGGGCTGACCAAAGGACTTCAGAAAGACCCTGCCGTGGTGCAAACTAACCTGGGCTGACCAAAGGACTTCAGAAAGACCCTGCCGTGGTGCAACCTAACCTGGGCTGACCAAAGGACTCCAGAAAGATCCTGCCGTGGTGCAACCTAACCTGGGCTGACCAAAGGACTTCAGAAAGATCCTGCCGTGGTGCAACCTAACCTGGGCTGACCAAAGGACTTCAGAAAGACCCTGCCGTGGTGCAACCTAACCTGGGCTGATCAAAGGACTTCAATCATCCTCCAACTGGGAGCCATATTTCCACCCAGTTGCACCATGAGAACAAGACAAAGACCTTCAGTGCTTTGGTGTGTCAGGTCAACATGTTACTGAGATATCCAAGGATATCGGTCGTGGTTGTACAATTTCTCAGCTGTTTTTTTTTTCCCTTGAAATAATAGTTGGTTATCCAGAGGGTCAAGACAAGACAATATTTACCCATCCTTGAGCAGGACCATGCTAACAGTGAAGAGGGGTGGCACATGCAGGGTCTGTCAGGAGTCCTGTATAAAAGGGAAGACCAGAGTGAAAGGGGATTTTTGGGGGGACAGGGAGAGTGAGACTTAAAGCCTGCATAATGACAGCATATGTGTCAGTGGTGATTGTGGGTGCTGTGGTCATGCTTACACTGTTATGGATCCTGCTCATCTACCTCCCTGGAAAAGGAGACAAAGTTACACAGGGAGAACCCAATGGATGTCAGTCAGCGGGTAATCAATACAATGCTCTTTCTTCCTGTATGTACTGTACAGTCTATGTCCTACAGGTAATCAATACAATGCTCTTTATTCCTGTATGTACTGTACAGTCTATGTCCTACAGGTAATCCATACAATGCTCTTTCTTCCTGTATGTACTGTACAGTCTATGTCCTACAGGTAATCAATACAATGCTCTTTCTTCCTGTATGTACTGTACAGTCTATGTCCTACAGGTAAAGGGCCAACTAGCTGTAGAAACACAGACAAAGTCCTCTTCCCTCCACTGTTTGGTTTAAAAGCTGAGAGATGTGGCTGGAGAAATGTCATCTCTCTCACATTCATAGACAGAGCTATCCATGATATCAACATGATAGTTGTAACCATGTTTTGACGCTCTACAGTGTTTGTTGACATTCACTTTGTTTACAAACATCGGAGTAAAACAATCTAATATTTTGGGTTCTGATGGGGAACGACAGTGGAACTCAGCTCATTAAGGCATTTCTAAGTTGTATTCTATAAGAATCAATGGGTACATATCCTTAATATCATACATATGATGAATGTAGCAACTGCTGATTGGCCCTTCAAGGGTCCAGGACAATCTATGAGTCTGTTCAACAATCTATCTTAGCTGCTTAACCTGGAACTCTGCTTATCATTAGATTATAGGCTATGAATAGGCCTTATGTAAACCTCAATGTAAATGGTAGTAGGACAAGTCATTTTCCATATGGGCACGTGGCTTCGCTTGATTAGCAATGGTCAACAGTAACATTATGAAGAGAATGACAACCAACTTTCCCTTTGTGTTCCTACTGTATGTTATCCACCTCCTCCATCCCAGCTGTTGGGTCTAGACTTCTGCACTCTTTCTATCAGTTCTTTCCCTGTTCTCTCTCTCCCTCTCTCCCTGGCCCTCTCTCTCTCCCTCTGCTGGGCAACATGCTGGAGCTGGCACACGACCACCTGCCCAGTCACCTGACCTCCCTGGCACGTCGCTATGGCAACATCTACCGCCTCAAGTGTGGCAACACAAGTAATGAAGTCACTTCCAACCAAGTGACTCAAGTTAACTCAGTTTCAAGACAGTTAGAATAGTTGTTTATACATGTAATATCCTCAGTATGTGAATGTTTTCAGTATTACAGTACGTTTGTCTTGACTCTGTATGTTGTGTTTGCTGCAGCCATGGTGGTATTAAACAGTGGTGACATCATCAGAGAAGCCTTGGTGAAGAAATGGTCGGACTTTGCTGGGAGACCACATTCTTACACCGGTGAAGAACACATTCCCAGCAACCATCACTCACTTCTGTTACTCTGAGAACACGTTACTAGAACCACCCGAGATTTCCCAGCAACCATCACTCACTTCTGTTACTCTAGGAGCACGTTACTAGAACCACCCGAGTTTTCCCAGCAACCATCACTCACTTCTGTTACTCTGAGCCAACAGTGCTTTTGATTCAAATGATTTACCCTTCCCCTCACTCTCTTTCTCCGCCCCTCCATCTCCCTCCATCTCTCCCTACCTACCTACCTCCCTCTCTCCTTATCTCATCGCTCCCTCCCTCCATCTCTCCCTACCTACCTACCTCCCTCTCTCCTTATCTCATCGCTCCCTCCATCTCTCTCTCTCTACCCCCTCCCTCCCTCCCTACCGGTCTCTCAGGAGACGTGGTGTCAGGGGGAGGCCGCTCCATCTCTCTGGGGGACTACAGTGAGGAGTGGAGGGCCCATCGCCGTCTGGCCCATAATGCACTGCAACGCTGCTCCCAGCAGTCGCTCCACGGGGTCATCCAGAAACAGGCCCTCCACCTGAGACAAGTAGAGATGAAACACATGACAGTTCTAAACCTGTTTTTGCTTTGTCATTATGGGGTAGTGTGTGTAGATTGATCAAATGTGTATTTATTTAGATTAAGGCTGTAACGTAACAACATTGGGGAAAGAGAAAGGGTCTGAATACTTTCAGAATGACCTGTATTCATTGTTTTACACAATATTTAAACACATTTGATCAGTTTCTCAAAGGAAAGATTCCCTGACCAAGATGGATGAATGTTTGTCATGTTGCTAGGATACTAATCTGGGTTAAACCAGAACTAAAATATTTTGTCATTTGTTCAGATGCTTGATTAGGTTCTGGGGGTAAGCCTGTTAGAAATAAAGATGGGGGGAAGTATCCACCCTCACAAAAAGAATCTCTCTGCTTCAGCATTCTAGAGTTCTATATGTAATTATATGGTTGTATGCTCCTGTATAGTTTATTTCAATGTTTACTCCACGTAGACCTTCGACCTTTCTGGGGGTCAAAACATTGTAATGAACTATAATGGAGCATACACCAATGTGCAGGTATTTCGAACCCTTGCACAGAACACAGAACACTTTCTCTACCAAGGGAGGGAACAGCAGCATGGAACAAATACACTGTGTTCTGAGAAGGAATGTAAACCAGCATGTACCAGTACACTGACTGACTTAACTGGAGATTACACAATGCAACACAACCTCAGCAACATGCCAACCACAACTTAATGATGTATCACTTGTTGTACTTCTTGTTTGTGGCCTTGTGTAATGACAATGTAGTGGTTTCAAATTGGAAAAGTTACAACCCCCAAAAAGTTACAAGTCAGCGGGGTAACTCATCTTCTTAAGTTGAGGCAATCAATATTTAGTTTACAGTGAGGGAGTTTATATCTGAATGTGTAACCTGTGATCTATCAGGTGCTGCTGGACTATAACGGCAGAGCTGCGGATCTCTCTGAGGATTTCACTGTAGCAGCCAGTAACGTCATCACCACACTGGCCTTTGGGAAAGAGGTGAGGATCACACCTGGGTTCAAATAGTATTTGTTGTCTGCGCTTGATTGAGCTTGCCTGGCACAACGGAATCAATGGAACAGTCCCAAAAAAAGAAACCACACCCATTTGATCTGGCTGCTCCAGGCAGGCTCAATCAAGTATTTGGAAGAAAACCAACACTATTTGAAGCCGGCTATCTGTCAGTTCTTTGAGTCTGTACAGTGTATACACCAGGAGTGGCACCCTATTCCCTATATAGTGCATTACTTGGGCTTTGGTGAAAATCTAGTGCACTATATAGGGAATAGGGTGTTATTTGGGACATAACCCAGAATTAGAATGAAGAGAGACACCAGGTTTGGCCAAGGGATAACCATGACGGAAATATAGTCATGTATTTTATTAACCACTGCGTGGGTAAGCTATCTAAAAGCAGAGACACGATAAGCAGTTATATATCACAGTTGGAAAATTGAACCAGGCTGGTTATCTAGTGGGGTTGGTGATCAAATCAAATCAAATTGCATTTGTCACATGCGCCGAATACAGCAGGTGTAGACTTTACAGTGAAATGCATACTTACAAGCCCTTAACCAACAATGCAGTTTTAAGATAAATACCAAAATAAATAAATAATAAAAGTAACAAATCATTAAAGAGCAGCAGTAAAATAGCAATAGCGAGGCCATATACAGGGGTACCGGTACAGCGTCAATGTGTGGGGGAACCAGTTAGTCGAGGTAATTGAGGTAATATGTACATGTAGGTAGAGTTATTAAAGTGACTATGCATAGATAATAACAGAAAGTATCAGCAGTGTAAAAGAGCAATACAAATAGTCTGGGTAGCCAATTGATTAGATGTTCAGGAGTCTTATGGCTTGGAGGTAAAAGCTGTTGAGAAGCCTCTTGGATCTAGACTTGGCATTCCGGTACCGCTTGCCATGCGGTAGCAGCGAGAACAGTCTATGACTGGGATGGCTGGGGTCTTTGACAATTTCTAGGGCCTTCCTCTGACACCGCCTGGTATAGAGGTCCTGGATGTCAGGAAGCTTGGCCCCAGTGTTGTACTGGGCTGTACGGACAGGAGGGGACTGAGCACGCACCTCTGAGGGGCCCCCGTATTGAGGATCAGCGTGGTGGATGTGTTGTTACCTACCCTTACCACCTGGGGGGCAGCCCTTCAGCAAGTCCAGAATCCAGTTGCAGAGGGAGGTGTTTAGTCCCAGGGCCCTTAGCTTAGTGATGAGCTTTGAGGGCACTATGGTGTTGAACGCTGAACTGTAGTCAATGAATAGCATTCTCACATAGGTGTTCCTTTTGTCCAGGTGCGAAAGGGCAGCGTGGAGTGCAATAGAGATTGCATCATCTATGGATCTGTTTGGGTGGTATGCAAATTGGAGTGCGTCTAGGGTTCCTGGGATAATGGTGTTGATGTGATTAATGACCAGCCTTTCAAAGCACTTCATGGCTACAGACGTGAGTGCTACGGGTCAGTAGTCATTTAGACAGGTTACCTTAGTATTCTTGGGCACAGAGTCTATGGTGGTCTGCCTGAAACATGTTGGTATTACAGACTCAGACAGGGACAGGTTGAAAATGTCAGTGAAGACACCTGCCAGTTGGTCAGCGCATGCTCGGAGTACAGGTCCTGGTAATCCATCTGGCCCTGCAGCCTTGTGAATGTTGACCTGTTTAAAGGTCTTACTCACGTCCTGGTAATCCATCTGGCCCTGCAGCCTTGTGAATGTTGACCTGTTTAAAGGTCTTACTCACGTCCTGGTAATCCATCTGGCCCTGCAGCCTTGTGAATGTTGACCTGTTTAAAGGTCTTACTCACGTCCTGGTAATCCATCTGGCTCAGCAGCCTTGTGAATGTTGACCTGTTTAAAGGTCTTACTCACGTCCTGGTAATCCATCTGGCCCTGCAGCCTTGTGAATGTTGACCTGTTTAAAGGTCTTACTCACGTCCTGGTAATCCATCTGGCTCAGCAGCCTTGTGAATGTTGACCTGTTTAAAGGTCTTACTCACGTCCTGGTAATCCATCTGGCTCAGCAGCCTTGTGAATGTTGACCTGTTTAAAGGTCTTACTCACATCCTGGTAATCCATCTGGCTCAGCAGCCTTGTGAATGTTGACCTGTTTAAAGGTCTTACTCACGTCCTGGTAATCCATCTGGCCCTGCAGCCTTGTGAATGTTGACCTGTTTAAAGGTCTTACTCACATCCTGGTAATCCATCTGGCTCAGCAGCCTTGTGAATGTTGACCTGTTTAAAGGTCTTACTCACGTCCTGGTAATCCATCTGGCCCTGCAGCCTTGTGAATGTTGACCTGTTTAAAGGTCTTACTCACGTCCTGGTAATCCATCTGGCTCAGCAGCCTTGTGAATGTTGACCTGTTTAAAGGTCTTACTCACGTCCTGGTAATCCATCTGGCTCAGCAGCCTTGTGAATGTTGACCTGTTTAAAGGTCTTACTCACGTCCTGGTAATCCATCTGGCCCTGCAGCCTTGTGAATGTTGACCTGTTTAAAGGTCCTACTCACGTCCTGGTAATCCATCTGGCCCTGCAGCCTTGTGAATGTTGACCTGTTTAAAGGTCTTACTCACATCGGCTGAAGAGAGTGTGATCACACAGTCGTCCATGTGTTTTGGGTATGTGGGTGGTGTGCTTACAGTAATAGCCATGCATGGTTTGTTTACTGTTAAGGTTGTGCAACTTTACGCAATGAATGACATCAAATTTACCAACAACACATTTTGATCCAATAAACTTCCCACTGGGCAAAAACTGGTTGAATCAACATTGTTTCCATGTCATTTCAACGCAATCTCTGTGATGAAGTTGAATCAACTTGGAAAACTAATTGGATTTGCAAAAACTCATCAATGTAAGTAAGGGATTTATTTATTATTTTACCCAACTTTAACCTAAATCCAATGACAAGGTGACATTTTCAGTTGATTTCACATTGAATTCACGTTAGTTGACAACTCAAAACAATGTTGAACTGACGTCTGTGCCCAGTGGGTTATGTAATAGTACTGTATATTGTTTCAGTGATGAAGTAATATCTCATTATATCCCCGTTTAATCTAACAACAACCTGAAAGGGTTTATCAATCCTTTATAAAAGAAAAACCTATTGGTGCTTTATGAATAATGTATAATCATGTTATAGAAGGTGGAAAAGGGTTATGCCACATATGGTAAAGCATCTACTGTACTACTGTGTCTACTGTAAATAATAATACTATTGATAATAATTATGATAATATTAATTATGATAATACTAGGATAATGATAATAATAATAATTATGATAATAATAAGAACAAATGGGATTTTTTAAATAACTTTTCAAGGAAACAAAGACGCTATACATACAGTAGTATCAAATGGTAAATGGTATAAGTGGGACTTCCTGTAATATTTTGATTCATGTGTCTGTGTTTGTGACCTTTGTCTATTTGTCTGTGTCTTTTAGTATGAGAAGAGTTCTGCAGAGCTGCAGAGACTGCATGGCTGTCTTAATGAGATCGTGTCTCTATGGGGCTCTCCCTGGATCTCTGCTCTGGACTCCTTCCCACTGCTCAGGGTCGGTCAACTTTATACACTCATACTACACTATCTGACAGGGAAACTGCATGCACAGACAGCCACTCTGATACACAAATTAAAATGTCTAAAATGGTGCTACAAAAGTGGGAATATGTGATTCTATTGTATATTTATATTGATCTGTTCCCATTTGTCCAAGAAATTGCCCAATCCTCCGTTCTCCCGTCTTCTGAAAGAGGTGGCCAGGAGAGATGACATCATCAGAACACATCTGGATGAGTATAAGGTTGGTGTGAATACTGTAGCTTCTTTTTCAAACTTATGTTCAAGTAGCCAGCAGCAAACACAAAGACAATCATGTCAAAGTTTTTTTTAAGTAATCTGTAATGTAATATGGGTACATTGGTAGCATATGGAAGATATGAACTGTATTGCTGCCACAGATGCAGGCACCGAGCAAAACATCAGAGGAAGCCATTGCCATCACAAGCGCTCTCCTCAACGGCCTTGGGAAGCCCCAGGACACAACACAGGGAGTGGTAGGTTCTTATCATGGTTTACAACCTGAACTCAGATGTAGACGTAAGATAGTGAAGTGAATCCGGGACACTACAATTAGTATTATAGGTTACATTTTGTATAGTATGTATTAACTGAAATTCATACAATATGTTATGAATTTGCAAAAAGTATGATATGTTGTGTATTCTAATTTGTTGTGGCTAACTTTAGCTAGGTGGCTAAGGCTAACGTTAGAAAGGCTAGGGGTTAGGGTTAGGGTTAAGGTTATGGTCTGGAGTTAGATTAAAGGGTTACAGTTTTGGTTAGGGGAAGGGTTAGCAAACATGCTAAGTAGTTGCAAAGCATCTAAAAAGTAGTAAGTAGTTGCACAGTTGCTAATTAGATAAAAGTTATCCGTGACGAGATTCAAACACGCAACCCTTGGGTTGCTAGACATTCGCGTTAAGTTACTTTCTTTCTTATGTAACCACACCAAACGTAACATAACATACTAATTTGGTTTTCCAGATGAACGTTTACTATGTCAGGTCTCGTCTATGAGACCAGGCTGTGGTTTATCATGGTAATCAATCAAAATCACATAGCAAATGCTTACAATATAAGCCTACTACTTGCTATAAATGTGTAATAGTAAGTGTTGCGCATCCAAAATGGCACCCGATTCCCTAGTGCACTACTTTTGACTATGGCCCTGGTTAAAAGCAGTGCACTATATAGAGTCACACATATGCTCATGGCCTGCAGTAAGGACATGGTCCATTCACAGGTCCTGACAGACACTCACGTCCACATGGCCACTGTGGACCTTCTGATCGGGGGAACAGAGACAACAGCTGCCTGGCTCAGCTGGACTGTGGCCTTTCTACTGCACAGGCCTGAGGTACATTACAGAACTCTATACACTACACTACACCACAGAACTCAATACACTAACTACAAAACTCAATACAATAAACGACACCACAGAACTCAATACACTACGCAACACTACAGAACTCAATACACTAACTAAAAAACTCAATACAATAAACAACACTACAGAACTCTACACACTACACTACAGAACTCAATACACTACACTACAAAACTCAATACACTACACTACACTAAATAACTCAGTACACTACACTACACTCCAGAACTCTATACACTGCACTACAAAACTCTATACACTACACTACAGAACGCAATACTCTACACTACAGAACTCTATACACTACACTACACTACATAACTGTATACACTACAGAACTCTATACACTACACTACATAACTCCATACACTACACTAAGAACTCTATACACTACACTACATAACTCTACACACTACACTACAGAACTATATACACTACACTACAGAACTATATACACTACACTACACTACACTACATAATTAGATACACTATACTACACTACACTACAGAAGTAGATACACTATACTACACTACACTACAGAACTCTATACACTACACTACAGAATTAGATACACTATACTACAGAACTCTATACACTACACTACACTACACTACACTACAGATTTAGATACACTATACTACACTACACTACAGAATTAGATACACTATACTACACTACACTACATAATTAGATACACTATACTACACTACACTACAGATTTAGATACACTATACTACACTACACTACATATTTAGATACACTATACTACACTACACTACAGAATTAGATACACTATACTACACTACACTACAGATTTAGATACACTATACTACACTACACTACAGATTTAGATACACTATACTACACTACACTACAGATTTAGATACACTATACTACACTACACTACAGATTTAGATACACTATACTACACTACACTACAGATTTAGATACACTATACTACACTACACTACAGATTTAGATACACTATACTACACTACACTACAGATTTAGATACACTATACTACACTACACTACAGATTTAGATACACTATACTACACTACACTACAGATTTAGATACACTATACTACACTACACTACAGATTTAGATACACTATACTACACTACACTACAGATTTAGATACACTATACTACACTACACTACAGGTACTTTCCTAAGTGGATGACACAAACAATTGGAGTGGATGTCCCTTTCATGTCCTGCCTCCAGTCCACTTACCATATCTGAACAAGAGAGCCTCATGAAAATTGCAACAAGTGGTTCTGTGAAAATTGAATTGAATCAGATTGCGCTCAGAGTACCCTGCCTTGGCAAATCACACCGTTAAGACACTGATGCCCTTTGCAACCACGTGCCTATGTGAGAGTGGATTCTCGGTATTATACAGTGTGTGTGTGTGGCAGGCTTACAATGATGGCAAAAAACAACATTGAATAGTGCGCTGACCCTGGTGCTAGAGGGGGTACAGCTGGAGGTTGAATGTTTGAAGGGGTACGGGACTAATAAAAGTGTGGGAACCACTGCACTACAGAACTCTATTCACTACACTACACTACAGAACTCTATTCACTACACTGCACTACAAAACTAGATACACTACAATACATATTATATACACTACACATCACTGCACTACAGAACTCTATTCACTACACTGCACTACAGAACTAGATACACTACAATACATATTATATACACTACACATCACTGCACTACAGAACTCTATTCACTACACTGCACTACAAAACTAGATACACTACAATACATATTATATACACTACACATCACTGCACTACAGAACTCTATTCACTACACTGCACTACAGAACTCTATTCACTACACTGCACTACACTACAGAACTCTATTCACTACACTGCACTACAAAACTAGATACACTACAATACATATTATATACACTACACATCACTGCACTACAGAACTCTATTCACTACACTGCACTACATAACTAGATACACTACAATACATATTATATACACTACACATCACTGCACTACAGAACTCTATTCACTACACTGCACTACACTACAGAACTCTATTGACTACACTGCACTACACTACAGAACTCTATTCACTACACTGCACTACAGAACTAGATACACTACAATACATATTATATACACTACACATCACTGCACTACAGAACTCTATTCACTACACTGCACTACAGAACTCTATTCACTACACTGCACTACACTACAGAACTCTATTCACTACACAGCACTACATTACAGAACTAGATACACTACACTACATAATTATATACACTACACATCACTACACTACACTGCTCTATACCACACTATAATACAATGCATTACACTACACTACTCTAAACACTACACTATACACTACACTATACTACACTACACTACCATACACTACAGAACTAGATACACTACACTACAGAAGTATATACACTACACTACACTGCTCTATACCACACTATAATACAACGCATTACACAACACTACTCTACACACTATACTACAATAACCTACACTACACTACACTACGATACAATACACTGTATTCACCAGTGTCCTCAGACCTTTGATATATGCTTTACATAGTATTCTATAGAGATGGAACTAGACTGAAACCCACAGATGTGTTGTTGGCTTGCATTCCATTATAGACTGTAAGTCAAAACCTACGTTTGAGATCACTTCACATGGTGAGATGCTTTTCTCTTTCTCTCTCACTCCATCTCTTTCTCTCTCTCTCCCTCCGTCTCTCTTACTCTCTCTCTCTCCCTCCATCTCTCTCTCTCTCTCCCTCCATCTCTCTTACTCTCTCTCTCCCTCCCTCCATCTCTCTCTCTCTTTCCTCCTCCCTAGGTACAGTACAGAGTGTATGATGAGTTGTGTTCGGTGCTGGACGGGCGCTACCCTCAGTACAGTGACAGACACAGGCTGCCAGTGCTGTGTGCTGTGATCAGTGAGGTGCTCAGACTCAGACCTGTGGCTCCGCTAGCCGTGCCTCACAGAGCCATCAGAGACAGCAGGTGAATAGAAGATATACCAGGGGAGGCTGGCGGGAGGAGTTATAGGAGGACGGGCTGAAATGGAATAAATGGAACAGAGTCAAACATTTCCATTTATTTGATGTGTTTGACTCCGTTCCATCAAATCCATTCCAGCCATTACAATGAGCCTGTCCTCCTATAACCCCTCCCACCAGTCTCCTCTGAGATATACTGTATAACATCACTGTATATCTTTACTGTATATCATTACTCTATATCTTTACTGTATATCTTTACTGTATATCATTACTGTATATCTTTACTGTATATCATTACTGTATATCTTTACTGTATATCATTACTGTATAACATTACTGTATATCTTTACTGTAATATCATAACTGTATATCATTACTGTATAAGATTACTCTACAGAGCATCTCAATAAATGCACTGTGGGAACGTATTGTACAGCTAGCTATGTGTAACTTTCACCCTCCTATGGGAGCTTATGTTTTGATGCTGTTACTCTGCTTTGTACAGTACATTTGTCTTGCCAACTTCCCTTCTGTGCCGTTTTTCTACCTAAATGTAATACCTCATCATACAGTACTAATGCATGTTTATACACTGAGTATACAAAACATTAAGCACACCTGCTCTTTCCAAATCACAGACTGACCAGGCGAATCCAGGTGAAAGCTATGATCCCTTAATGATGTCACTTGTTAAATCCACTTCAATCAGTGTAGATGAAGGGGAGGAGACAGGTTAAAGATTAATTTTTAAGCTTTGAAACAATTGGGACATGGATTGTGTATGTGTGCCATTCAGAGGGTGAATGGGCAAGACAAAAGATTTAAGTGCTTTTGAATGGGGTATGGTAGTAGGAGCCAGGCGCATCAGTTTGTGTCAAGAACTGCAACGCTGCTGTGTTTTTCACTCTCAACAATTTCCTGTGTGTATCAAGAATCGTCCACCACTCAAAGGACATCCAGCCAACTTGACACAACTGTGGGAAACATTGGAGTAAACATGGGCCAGCATCCCATTGTGGAACACTTTCGACACCTTGTAGTCTATGTCCCAATGAATTGAGGCTGTTCTGAGGGAGGGGGGGAACAACTCAATATTAGGAAGGTGTTTCTAATGTTTGATATACTCAATGTATTTGCAATGTATAATTCTGTGTCTATTCCATATGTGTTCAGTATTGCAGGCTACTTCATCCCTAAGAACACTGTCATCATCCCCAATTTGTTTGGGGCGCATCATGACCCTGCAGTGTGGACGGATCCCTATGCCTTCAAACCAGGTGCTGGGCTATTGAGTGTACTGGTAATGTCCCAAATGGCATCATATTCCCTATATAGTGAACTAATATTGATCAGGGCCCATAAGGCTCAGGTTAAAAGTAGTGCACTATATAGGGAATATGGTACCATTTGGGATTCAGCCTAGAATTGCTTTCACTTGGCTCAGCAACATAGTTCCAGCAGCAGCTAACAGTAGACCCTCTCTCTTTCAGAGCGGTTCCTGGAGGGTGGGGGGGCCTCGACGCGTGCTCTCCTGCCTTTCGGCGGGGGCGCTCGGCTGTGTTTGGGGGAGGCCGTGGCCAAAATGGAATTGTTTCTGTTCACCGCCTACTTGTTGCGTGATTTCCAGTTCGTACCTGCTGAAAGCCAGACCTCTCTACCAGACCTGACAGGAGTAGCCAGTGTGGTACTCAAAGCCAAGGCCTACACAGTCATAGCACGGCCCAGACCTGGGCCTTGACCTCTCACAGAGTTTGTTCATGTACAGTGATCACATTACATTTCTATCAATCATTCGGCTCTAGAGGAAGTATTCTTATAAGAGAAGGCATATATTGTGTAGTATTGTGCAGTAATGGTGAAGTAATTGGAATGTATAGAATAATATTTTCTATTTTGTATAAATGCTTCCTCTTTTAACAACGAAGGATGCATTTCTGACTCCCTAAATAGATACACCATAGGTAGCCAGAATAAGAGTGCTGATAGGTTTATTAGAAGAGGGTTGGGCTAAAGGTTAGGGGTTAACTCAGGGGTTAAAGGTTACTACTACTCTGGCAGCGCTGTAACAAACGGTTTGGGTTTGCGGAGGATCCTCATCAGGTTCCTGGACATGTAATAAGGCTTCTGCATAGTTCCATCATTCCTCTCTAGATCTTCCACTGTATGAGGGAGAAACACTGGAGTCACTCTACTACTCTACTACTCTACTATACCTTACTATACCTTAATATATTATACCTTACTATACTGTACCTTACCATACCTTAATATATTATACCTTACTATACTGTACCTTACCATACCTTAATATATTATACCTTACTATACTGGATCCTTACCATACCTTACTATACTGTACCTTACCATACCTTAATATATTATACCTTACTATACTGTACCTTACCATACCTTAATATATTATACCGTACTATACTGTACCTTACAATACCTTACTATACTGTACCTTACCATACTGTGCCTTACTTTTGTTGTGTCTTTATTATCATTAAATTGAAGACTTGGTTTTTATCAAAGATTCTCTGTAATTAGTATTACGCGATTAAACTGATTATGTAACCGTAATTAACTAGGAAGTCGGGGCACCAAGGAAAAATAATCAGATTACAAAGTTATCATTTCCTAAAATAACTTTTCAGATATTTTATATCTGATCAATTAGTCTTCTGATTAATGAATTATTTATTTTAAGATCACTAAAGAGTTGATACTTATAACAATTGAAATGCTAATCCTTTACACATGAACGCTCACTCATTCGGGAACAATTACAATCAATATATTTATTTACGCTCAGCGTGTCATCTTGACCGCTGTTGAAAAGTTTGTTTATTTTGTAGAATTGTCCGTCTCTCTCTCTCTCTCTGTCGTGGTTATAGTGGATAGTTCAGAGTGGCATTCATTGGAATGGATGTTTCGGCGGTTGTCATTCTTCGCGTTCAATGATACCGAATTCCTAGCTGCAAATTAGTAATTAATATCAAAGACTTGTTCTTATTCTGTCGGTATCGATAGTCTAAGAGTTTAACCACGTGGTATGGTTAAAAGATTCAGCAATGGTCTGCAACCTTTGTACTCCCGTGATTGAGAGAAACATGGTCTGCCTGAGAATTTCTCAAAGTTGGGTTATATAGGGAATTGCAGAAAAGGGGCTGTCCCAGGATGCCTGACCCTAACTGGGCTCAGGGTCGGTCCTCTGATTTAGTTAAACTCAAAAGGGAATTGGAGTTTCCTTCATTAAACAGTCCAAAATCACATTACACAATTTTACAAACAGTATCATACTCACTCACTCATTCATCTTATACAACAATTAGATGTAAACCTCATATCTGAGGCTATTATATAAACCGCGTCATGGTAATATGGCCACACCACCTCCCATGAGCTTCCCCAAGTTGTAACAAACGAACCAGTTCGTAGCTGGATTCTTCACCGATCTTTAATACCTTCTCCGGAACATGACATTTGTTCGGACCTCAAATTCTGTGAGGTGGAAGAAATTCCTTTGTTCTCTATGAAAATTCACTCTGTCTCTTACACTGTGTGGCCATGAGGAGATCCTCAGGAATTTATGACCTCTCTCTGACCACAGCAGCCTAGTTGAAGGAGGAAAGGGAGAGGGGGATGGGGCTTGCTATACCCAAAGAGGGCAACGTCATTACACTATATTACACCTTACTATACTGTACAATACTATACTGTATCTTACTATATTATACCTTATTATATTGTACCTTACTATATTATACCTTACAATATTACACCTCACTATATTATACCTTACTATATTATACCTTACTATATTGTACCTTACTATATTATACCTTACTATATTATACCTTACTATATTGTATCTTAATATATTACACCTTATTATATTATACCTTACAATATTACACCTCACTATATTATACCTTACTATATTATACCTTACTATATTGTACCTTACTATATTATACCTTACTATATTATACCTTACTATAGTGTATCTTAATATATTACACCTTACTATATTATACCTTACTATACTGTACCTTACTATACTATGCCTTACTATACTATACCTTACTATATTATACCTTACTATACTGTACCTTGCTATATTATACCTTACTATATTATACCTTACTATATTACACCTTACTATATTACACCTTACTGTACCTTACTCTATTATACCTTACTATATTATACCTTACTATACCTTACTCTACTGTACCTTACTAAATTATACCTTACGCTACCTTGCTCTACTGTACCTTACCATACTGTACCTTACTATACCTTACTCTATTGTACCTTACTATACCTTACTCTACTGTACCTTACCATACTGTACCTTACTATACCTTACTCTACTGTACCTTACTATATTATACCTTACTATATTATACCTTACTATATTATACCTTACTATACCTTACTCTACTGTACCTTACTAAATTATACCTCACTCTACCTTGCTCTACTGTACCTTACCATACTGTACCTTACTATATTACACCTTAATATACATTCCTATATTATACCTTACTATACCTTACTATATTATACCTTACTCTACCTTGCTCTACTGTACCTTACCATACTGTACCTTACTATATTACACCTTAATATACATTCCTATATTATACCTTACTATACCTTACTATATTATACCTTACTCTACCTTGCTCTACTGTACCTTACCATACTGTACCTTACTATATTACACCTTAATATACATTCCTATATTATACCTTACTATACCTTACTATATTATACCTTACTCTACCTTGCTCTACTGTACCTTACCATACTGTACCTTACTATACCTTACTATATTATACCTTACTATATTATACCTTACTCTTCCTTGCCCTACTGTACCTTACCATACTGTACATTACTATATTATACCTTACTGTACCTTACTATATTATACCTTACTCTACCTTGCTCTACTGTACCTTACCATACCATACCTTACTATATTACACCTTACTATACCTTACTATACCTTACCATACTATACCTTACTATATTACACCTTACTGTACCTTACCATACTATACCTTACTATATTACACCTTACTATACCGTACTATATTACACCTTACTGTACCTTACCATACTATACCTTACTATAGTACACCTTACTATACCTTACCATACTATACCTTACTATATTACACCTTACTGTACCTTACCATACTATACCTTACTATAGTACACCTTACTATACCTTACCATACTATACCTTACTATATTATACCTTACTATACCTTACCATACTATACCTTACTATATTACACCTTACTATACCTTAATATATTACACCTTACTGTACCTTACCATACTATACCTTACTATATTACACCTTACTATACCTTAATATATTACACCTTACTATACCTTACTATATTATACCTTACTATACCTTACTCTACTGTACCTTACTAAATTATACCTTACTCTACCTTGCTCTACTGTACCTTACCATACTGTACCTTACTATACCTTACTATATTATACCTTACTCTACCTTGCTCTACTGTACCTTACCATACTGTACCTTACTATACCTTACTATATTATACCTTACTCTACCTTGCTCTACTGTACCTTACCATACTGTACATTACTATATTATACCTTACTGTACCTTACTATATTATACCTTCCTCTACCTTGCTCTACTGTACCTTACCATACTATACCTTACTATATTACACCTTACTATACCTTACTATATTACACCTTACTGTACCTTACCATACTATACCTTACTATATTACACCTTACTGTACCTTACCATACTATACCTTACTATATTACACCTTACTGCACCTTACCATACTATACCTTACTATATTACACCTTACTGTACCTTACCATACTATACCTTACTATATTACACCTTACTATACCTTACCATACTATACCTTACTATATTACACCTTACTGCACCTTACCATACTATACCTTACTATATTACACCTTACTGTACCTTACCATACTATACCTTACTATATTACACCTTACTATACCTTACCATACTATACCTTACTATATTATACCTTACTATACCTTACTATATTATACCTTACTATATTATACCTTACTGTACCTTACCATACTATACCTTACTATATTACACCTTACTGTACCTTACCATACTATACCTTACTATATTACACCTTACTATACCTTACTATATTACACCTTACTGTACCTTACCATACTATACCTTACTATATTACACCTTACTGTACCTTACCATACTATACCTTACTATATTACACCTTACTGTACCTTACCATACTATACCTTACTATATTACACCTTACTATACCTTACCATACTATACCTTACTATATTACACCTTACTGTACCTTACCATACTATACCTTACTATATTACACCTTACTATACCTTACCATACTATACCTTACTATGTTACACCTTACTGTACCTTACCATACTATACCTTACTATATTACACCTTACTGTACCTTACCATACTATACCTTACTATATTACACCTTACTATACCTTACCATACTATACCTTACTATGTTACACCTTACTGTACCTTACCATACTATACCTTACTATATTACACCTTACTATATTATACCTTACTCTTCCTTAATCTACTGTACCACAAGACCACCTTACCCTGTTAGAGTTATAGTGGTGTAGGTATTGGAGGGTTAGGTGGTGTTGGGTGTTGGAGGGTTAGGTGGTGTTGTGCTGTTGGAGAGTTAGATGGTGTTGTGGTGTTGGAGGGTTAGGTGGTGTTGTGGTGTTGGAGGGTTAGGTGGTGTTGTGCTGTTGGAGAGTTAGATGGTGTTGATACTCACAGAAGCAGAGAAACAGGGTGTCAACACACATGCTGTAGACACTGAAGAAGCCCTGAGCGATGAGGTAGGCTCCGGCCATCACTGTCTGCAGAGCAACATTACGACAACATAGCTGCATGAGTTCTAACAGCACCAATCAATACACTGCTGACAATACATACAGTAAATGTAACTTTAAAAATACACGCCAGTTAGCAACACAGGCTACTGCGTTAATAGTCTCATATCCGCCTCCGCAGTGGCGCAGTGGTCTAAGGCACTGCTTCGCAGTGCTAGCTGTGCTGCTAGCTGTGCCACTGCAGATTCTGGGTTTGAGTCCAGGATCTGTTGCCGCTGGCCGCGACTGGGAGCCCCATGGGGCGGTGCACAATTGGCCCAGTGTCGTACGGACTAGGGGAGGGTTTGGCAGGGAGGGATGTCCTTGTTCTATCGTGCACTAGTGACTTGTGTGGCGTGTTGGGCGCAATGCACGCTGACACGGTTGCCAGGTGTACTGTGTTTCCTCCGACACATTGGTGCGGCTGGCTTCTGGGTTGGATGAGCGCTGTGTCAAGAAGCAGTGCAGCTTGCTTGGGTTGTGTTTCGAAGGACGCAGGGCTCTTGACCTTCGCCTCTCCTGAGTCCGTACGGGAGTTGCAGCAATGAGACAAGACTAACTACCAAATGGATACCACGAAATTGGGGAGAAAAGGGGCTAAAAAATAAATAATCATCTCATATCAAAGGAGGTTCTACTAAGTTCAACAGTGAAAGAAACTAAATGAAAATCAGCCATTTTCATGATCTCATTTCTAAATCCATTTCAAACCTGCATACAACATCTAATACAGGGTTTCCCTTACTTGGTCCTCGGGACCCCGAGGAGTTCACGTTTTGGTTTTTGACCTAGCATTACACAGCTGATTCAAATGATCAACTAATCATCAAGCTTTAATCATTTGAATCAGCTGTGTGGTGTTCGGGTAAAAAACTAAACTTGCACCCCTAGGGGTCCCGAGGACCGAGTTTGGAAAACGCTGGTCTAATGTGTTCATCGAAGATAGAATGTCAATGAAGAACTGTGAGTGTTGAGTGTTTGGTAACAACACTGTTGCATGGACGTACCAGGATGGGAACCCAGTAATAGTTGAGCATCTCGGCCTGGAACGTGTCGCCAGGCAGGCGGATTTGTCCAGAGAAGAAGAAGAAAGCCAACACACCTGATAAAACAGAGACAGGTCAGCCATTAGATCATTATATAGGTCCTACTTCCTTAGTGAAGGAAAACAAGATGCTGATAATAAACACAACCACTGAAGATAAAATGGCCAACACAATAGTTACAGTACTATGTCTTATACTATTTCATGTGTATGAAGATTCTTATAATATCAGAAGTCCAGACACAATATATTAAACTCAGTATTCATTAAGCCTGAAATCCAGTCTGTTTGTGTTTATTAGTTAACCTTTATTTAACTAGGCAAGTGAGTTATTTTATTTATTTGTATCTTATTTACAATGACAGCCTACCCCAACACTGGGCCAATTATGAGGTGCCCTATGGGACTCCCAATCACAGCCAGATGTGATAGAGCCTGGATTTGAACCAGGTACTATAGTGACACCTCTTGCACTGAGATGCAGTGCCTTAGACCACTATCAGGAGTGATAGTAACAAGTTTGGCATGACAAGGACTGGCAAGTAGAGGAATGTTGGCAGAAACAGACTGGATTTCAGGCTGCTATTCATACTTAAAGTTCAAACAAATGTGAGTTCAGGTAAACTTCTCTTACCAACTATTGCCACCACTAGTAGTTTGCCAAAGAATATGAGCATGTCTGTCACTCTGTCCAGTAGCACCACCCTGTGGACAACAAGAGGATGACACATTAAAGAATATTGACAACCTGGAAGCATCTTACATAGAAACCAATATCAATGTCTTTGACTGTATTGGAAGTAGAGGAAAAATACAAATAAAAGAGAGAGCAGAAGATCGACCAACCAAATAAACCCAGTCTTACCGTCCAATGTGCCTCATCAACAGACTGTATGCATTTTTGGCTGACACACAGAAGCTCTCCCCGTAGATGGCGATCTATCAGTCATTCAGAATTATGCATTACTGACATTACTGACGAGGATGAACTGCATGTTCCTACACCAAGAATAAATGACCAACTGAGCTAGAAGAGGTGCATGGATGCTAATGGCTGCTAAAAGGAATGCCAGACAGTGACTGACCATGATATAAGCGTTCCTGTTGAGGATCTTCAGGAAGTATTCCAGACACCAGAAGCAGCATCTGAGACAGTTAAACAGGAACCGACCACAGGCACTCTGAGAACCTGGAGACACATCACAACATGGGATTCCCTTTAGTCAATGACTGGGGAATCATACAGTCACATCAATTTAGTCAATGACTCATAAAACCACGTCTATTTGTGCATACTGTGTGTGTGTGTGTGTGTGTGTGTGTGGTGTGTGGTGTGTGGTGTGTGTGTGTGTGTGTGTGTATGTGTGTGTGTGTGTGTGTGTGTGTGTGTGTGTGTGTGTGTGTGTGTGTGTGTGTGTGTGTGGTGTGTGGTGTGTGGTGTGTGTGTGTGTGTGTGTGTATGTGTGTGTGTGTGTGTGTGTGTGTGTGTGTGTGTGTGTGTGTGTGTGTGTGTGTGTGTGTGTGTGTGTGTGGCCTTACCCCTGGTCTTATGGTTCAGGTACTCCAGCACCAACCTGACTAGCTGGAAGCAGGTGAGGAGGAGGGCTCCAAATGCCAGAGAGCCCACGTGGTACCTTCCAGGAAGGGAAGAAATAAACACATTTCATAATGAACTCCATATGAACACACGAGCAGAACCCAACGTCTGCTACTGAAATACACCACATTAGACGCAGTCTAAAAAGACATGACATCAAATATCTCTTCACACTGACCCATCATTATGCTTAGCTTATCTACTACAACTAGTGCCCTCATATTCAAGATACAGGTAGGTAAGCTTTGTGGTATTTTGGTATTTTATTAGGATCTCCATTAGCTGTTGCAAAAGCAGCAGCTACTCTCCCTGGGATCCACACAAAACATGACATAATACAGAATGACATAATACAGAACATCAACAGACAAGAACAGCTCAAAGGCAGAACTACATACATAAAAAAGGCACATGTAGCCTACATATCAGTAGATACACACAAACTATCTAGGTCAAGTAGGGGAGAGGCGTTGTGCTGTGAGGTGTTGCTTTATCTGTTTTTTGGAACCAAGTTTGCTGTTTATTTGAGCAATATGAGATGGAAGGAAGTTCCATGCAATAAGGGCTCTATATAATACCTTACGCTTTCTTGAATTTGTTCTGGATTTTGGGACTGTGAAAAGACCCCTGGTAGCATGTCCGATGGGATAAGTGTGTGTGTCAGAGCTGTCTGGCTTAAGGCACAATCCTATGTCCCCCCCCACAGAAACCCTTAGTCCCTCATGTCTTACTGTAGAGTGCGTATGAAGCACTGGGACAGGGCGAAGGGTGAGATTTCTGCAGGCTTGCTGAAGGCCCAGTAGTATGAAGCAAAGGTCCCAGCCAGGGTACATTGGCCCAGGGCGATGACAAAGTTCACACACCACAGGAAGGCAAAGATGTTGAAGACCTGCAGGTAAACCAGGTTCTGCTGGAACAGGCCTGTGTCATCGTACCTGAAGAAGATGCAGCGCACCGACGGGCAGTATGGGTAGGCCGAGGAGTTGAACGTCTGGGTAGGGAGAGGAGAGGACAGGGGAGGAGGAGAGAAATATGAGACAAGTGGGAGGCAGTGTTTCCCCTAGTTTACCTCATTTCAAGGTGGGTTGCAAACATGAGGTTCTGACATCAGAATCATTTGTCAATTGAAACCAATAGAAGCGAAGCCATCTACCTGTGGCTTGCAGGTCTCAGAGCCGTTGATGAGACTACACTTATCTACAGAGGGGTCGCTAAGAGACACCACTCTGTAGAGAGGGGCCCCTGATGTGACCAAGTATCTGTGGGGAGCCTCGAGTCAAGGACCCAACCAAACTAAAGGCAAAAACCAGTGGTTGGAAACAAAATGATTTTCCAATCATTTCGTTCTGAACAGAACCATAATTTTTTTTGTTTCCGTTCCACTGTTCCGACCAGGAAACAAAAGTTATGAATCGGTTCGAAGTCATTGTTTCTATCGTTCCTTTCTCTTCCTTTTTAAACCTCTGAAATGTTTTTTTTTACCTTTAGCTCGACTTTACCAATCAGTGTGGATAGAGCAGCTTGCTATGGAGTGGGCAAACTATGCAGTAGACTATACTTCAAAGGGGGAGGGGCTACAGTAGACTATACTTCGAAGGGGGAGGGGCTACAGTAGACTATACTTCGAAGGGGGAGGGGCTACAGTAGACTATACTTCTAAGGGGGAGGGGCTACAGTAGACTATACTTCGAAGGGGGAGGGGCTACAGTAGACTATAATTTGAAGGGGGAGGGGCTACAGTAGACTATACTTCGAAGGGGGAGGGGTTACAGTAGACTATACTTTGAAGGGAGAGGGGCTACAGTAGACTATACTTTGAAGGGGGAGTGGCTACAGTAGACTATACTTCGAAGGGGGGGCTACAGTAGACTATACCCCAAAGGGGGAGGGGCTACAGCAGACTATACTTTGGGGGGGAGGGGCTACAGTAGACTATACTCCGGTTGGGGAGGGGTTACAGTAGACTATACTTCGGGGGGGGGGGAAGGGGGGGGGGGTTACAGTAGACTATACTCCGGATGGGGAGGGGTTACAGTAGACTATACTCTAGATGGGGAGGGGTTACAGTAGACTATACTCCATTAGACTATACTTCGGGGGGGAGGGGCTACAGTAGACTATGCTCTGGATGGGGAGGGGTTACAGTAGACTATATCTTGGAGGGGGAGGGGCTACAGTAGACTATACTCCGGATGTGGGGGGGGGGGGGGGGGGTTACAGTAGACTATATTTTGGAGGGGGAGGGGCTACAGTAGACTATACTCCGGATGGGGAGGGGTTACATTAGACTATACTTCGGAGGGGGAGGGGTTACAGTAGACTATACTCCGGATGGGGGGGGTTACAGTAGAATAACGGTTCTGTTCCAGAACAGTATAGATCACTTTCGTTCCCGATTCTCTCTCTGTTCCTCTAAAAATGTTGTTCTTTTCTCGTTTTCTGTTCTGTTCCAACCACTGGCTAAAACACACATGACAAAATAAGCAGTGAAAATAACCAGTTAGCTTATGCATTAGAAAGCATTGGAAATGGAAACCCCATGTATGATGGGTCAAAGGATACAGGGAGGTCATTCCCCAGTAGGCCACACACACCACCAGCAGAACAAAGGTAAACAGAGGGTAGAGCAGGGTGGACATCAGGTAACCCACCACCCTGCCGACAGAACACACACATTACACATCCTTTCATACAGGATAAAACACTAATAAATACAATGAATCAAATCTGAGGCCATGTCTGACCTGCTGGACTCCTCCATGAGAGCAACAGCAACAGAGAGTCTCCTCCTGAGACAACTAAGCACCAGAATCAAAATGGACTCCCACACGCACAGGATGATCACTGAGGAAAGAAAGAAATAGTGTTTTTTATTGAGCTGGCCAGGTTTCCCTTGTAAAAGAGGTCCTCTGACCTCAATGGGACTTCCTGGATAAAAAATGTTAAATTAAATAGAAATATATGCCAATCTTTGGACACAGGAGGCTGGTGGCACCTTCATTTGGGAGGATGGGCTTGTGGTAATGGATGGAGCGGAATGAGTGGAATGGTATCAAATACATCAAACACACGGTTTCGCTTCGTTCCAGATACTATTATGAGCTGTCCTCCCCTCAGCAGCCTCCACTGATATAACCCATAGACAGTACATAATGATCAAACTCACAGAAAGCAAGCCAGGTCTCTTTGACTTGAAGGTAGACTGAGATATTTGTATTGAAGCTTAGATCACCGAACTTCAGTTTAGAAGTGCTGAAATGGTAGTATTCTGAGTAGCAGTGCCATATTCCTGGGGAGGAGAAGAACCCATTATGCAAATTCTGTCATAATTCGAGATTTAACAGAAAACCAGATAAGGCTAGCATGTGAGTATAAAATAGTGATTGCTAGATACAAAAGATTGGAAAGTCAAAATAGTAAGAAAAGCATGTTGACCCTTGTCTTTCTTGTCTGCAGGCAGACAGACAGACAGACAGACAGACAGACAGACAGACAGACAGGCAGACAGACAGACAGACAGACAGACAGACAGACAGACAGACAGACAGACAGACAGACAGACAGACAGACAGACAGACAGACAGACAGGCAGGCAGACAGACAGACAGACAGACAGACAGACAGACAGACAGACAGACAGACAGACAGGCAGACAGACAGACAGACAGACAGACAGACAGACAGACAGACAGACAGACAGACAGACAGACAGACAGACAGACAGACAGACAGACAGACAGACAGACAGACAGACAGGCAGGCAGACACACACACACACAGACACCACCACCACTTTATCCCTACATATGATCCACATAATCTAGTCCAGGCCAGGCTGCAGGGCTATATGAGCCAGACTTACCGTAGCCTCCCACCACCAGAAGTCCCACCATGAGAATCCAGACCAGGACAATGGCCAGGTACCTCAGCAGCAACAGGAACACCACACTGACTAGCAGAGCCAGCGTCAGACCACTGCAAACACAGCACGCAGCAAACTGTTGGAGAGCAGCTGAGGCATGGTATGGGCATGCTAAACACTCTGACTGACTGGCATTAGTGTTGGTTGGTTGACAAGCAACTGTCCAGAGCAACCACCAGACCACTGCAAACAACTAGACATCCAATGTCTATACTGACATACCACTTCTAATAGATGGTCAACACATTGCTTCATACTAAGTGGTAGGATAGTGTGGATATTGGAACAGAGACAGCTCAGGCATGGTATAGACATACAGTGTAAAACACCAGTGGACTAGTTGGTGCTGGTAGACTGACAAGATTTACTGTTGGTTGGTTTACTAGCGTTAGTACCGGTTGGCTGTTGGCGGTTGGCGCGGCTGGTAGCCTAGCGGTTAAGAGCCGACTAGGGGAAAATCTGCCGCTGTTCCCTTGAGCATGACACGTAACCCTAATTGCTCCTGTAAGTCACTCTGTTTTTTTAAATCAGATTTTACTGCTTGTGTGAGTTCCTTGATGTGGAATAGAGTTCCATGTAACCATGGCTCTATGTAGTACTATGGCTCTATGTAGTACTATGGCTCTATGTAGTACCATGGCTCTACGTAGTACCATGGCTCTATGTAGTACTATGGCTCTATGTAGTACTATGGCTCTATGTAGTACCATGGCTCTATGTAGTACCATGGCTCTATGTAGTATCATGGTGCTATGTAGTACCATGGCTCTATGTAGTACCATGGCTCTATGTAGTACCATGGCTCTATGTAGTATCATGGCTCTATGTAGTACCATGGCTCTATGTAGTACTATGGCTCTATGTAGTACCATGGCTCTATGTAGTACTATGGCTCTATGTAGTACCATGGCTCTATGTAGTATCATGGCTCTATGTAGTACCATGGCTCTATGTAGTATCATGGCTCTATGTAGTATCATGGCTCTATGTAGTATCATGGCTCTACGTAGTACTATGGCTCTACGTAGTACCATGGCTCTATGTAGTACTATGGCTCTATGTAGTGCCATGGCGCTATGTAGTACTATGGCTCTATGTAGTACCATGGCTCTATGTAGTACCATGGCTCTATGTAGTATCATGGCTCTATGTAGTACCATGGCTCTATGTAGTACCATGGCTCTATGTTGTATCATGGCTCTATGTAGTACCATGGCTCTATGTAGTATCATGGCTCTATGTAGTACCATGGCTCTATGTAGTACTATGGCTCTATGTAGTATCATGACTCTATGTAGTATCATGGCTCTATGTGGTACTATGTACCCACTGTGAGATAGTTGGAAGCTCAGACTTACAGTAAGATCCAGTACCAGGAGGAGGCAAAGTCCTCAAAGACCCTCACTCCTACGGCCTTTCTGTTGAAGCCTGATATCAGTGAGCTGGAATAATGGAAAGATATAGTAGGTTAGGAGACAGTGATGATCTGTTTAGCTACACATATTCTGTGTCCCAAATGGCACCTTATTCCCTATGGGTTCTGGTCAAAAATAGTGCACTACAAAAGGAAAAGAGTGCCCTTTGGGACAGGCGTATAGTATCTACAGGAGAATATTGGTTCATTGGATGAATTATAACCCCATGGCGCTTCTGATGCTGTTGACTGTCTCGTTGACGGAGGCCATTCCGGGCAGAGTGAAGTTGGAAGGAGCACTTTTGAGAGCATGTAGACTGGGCAAACACCTCCCCAGAGCTGTAGTGATTCAAACGACAACATACGGACGAGTAGAGTGAGGAAAAGGTTCAGAGTGGATTCACCTCAGTTTCCTGCTGTTTCACTTCATCCTCTGTACCATGATTATGTAGACATCCTTTTTATTTTATTGAACTATTATTTAATGTACACATTAACAGTCCTGTCAGTAGATGTGAGGATGGATGCCATGTTAAACTACTTCACCTGATTTACTTGGAACAAGGAAGGACGGACAAAGTTCTGCATCAAGGATCTCTTGGACAGTCTGAAAGAGAGAGTACAGGACCAAACATGACAAGAAGGATGGCCAATATACAGAAGCACTGTATTAACAGACGCAATCATGTAGAAACTACATCTGTTTCTAATCAATGCCTGAAATTAAAATGTTTTCCAATCAACCAAACCCTTTAACTCAGAATGAAACACAGACATAAGCTACACTGTAATGTAGCTATGCTTGACAGAATGCTTGGGACTAATGGTCCCACACACCCAGTTCCAGTCTCTATAAGCACATTGATAACAGTGTAAAATGCCCTGTACCCAGGTGGTGGTAGTCAGGTTGAGGCTGTGGTCACAGTACTGCTGATGGAAGAAGTCTTTGGGATTGGCGTCGGGGTCATAGGCAGCAGCAGACAGCATCCAGAAGTGAGACGGACACTTAGGGACACACACCTGCAGAGGAAGGGACAGAGAGATGGGAGGGACCAGACATTAGTGTACGGCAAACCTTGATTTCCCGCAGTCTCACATTTGACGTATCACAGGTATCGAAAGTGTGAGTGAAACCATCAGGAGAGAGAGTGAGTCAAATCTCAAATGAAACCCTATTCCCCAAATGATGTGGCCCCATACTGTTGACTATTACATGAAGTGGTATGTGTCCTAAGCTACATGTTGTACCCTATGCAGTATGTCCTATCTGTTACGTCATATGTCCTACGTGACTCTGGTCACACGGACGGGGACAAGTAGGATGTGATCGTACAGATACAGTTTGAGTCTGACCTGTGTGGTGGGACACTGTGTGCCTCCGAGCGCTGCTGCCATCACCTTGGTGGTCGTGGCACACTTCAGTATGTCCACATAGATCATCCTGGGCTGGTCTCTGGCAAGACAGAGTTAAAAACAAAGACTGAGTTGTCTCAACTTGATCTCTTTCAGACACTCAGTGAGTTAGCATACATGCACATCCAGGCCACTGTTCCAGCATCCTGACAGACACCCTATATCCCTTTAGAGTGCACCACCTTATAGGTATGTTTAGGACTCAGCCATGATTTCTGATGCTTGGCCTGTAGCTACGTACACATACATAGGAACTATAACTAGGTACACATACAGTAACATAGGACCTATAACTAGGTACACATACAGTAACATAGGACCTATAACTAGGTAGACATACAGTAACATAGGACCTATAACTAGGTAGACATAACATAGGACCTATAACTAGGTAGACATACAGTAACATAGGACCTATAACTAGGTAGACATACAGTAACATAGGACCTATAACTAGGTAGACATAACATAGGACCTATAACTAGGTAGACATACAGTAACATAGGACCTATAACTAGGTAGACATACAGTAACATAGGAACTATAACTAGGTAGACATACAGTAACATAGGACCTATAACTAGGTAGACATACAGTAACATAGGACCTATAACTAGGTAGACATACAGTAATATAGGACCTATAACTAGGTAGACATACAGTAACATAGGACCTATAACTAGGTAGACATAACATAGGACCTATAACTAGGTAGACATAACATAGGACCTATAACTAGGTAGACATACAGTAATATAGGACCTATAACTAGGTAGACATACAGTAACATAGGACCTATAACTAGGTAGACATACAGTAACATAGGAACTATAACTAGGTAGACATACAGTAACATAGGACCTATAACTAGGTAGACATACAGTACCATAGGACCTATAACTAGGTAGACATACAGTAACATAGGACCTATAACTAGGTAGACATACAGTAACATAGGACCTATAACTAGGTAGACAGAAACATAGGACCTATAACTAGGTAGACATACAGTAACATAGAACCTATAACTAAGTAGACATAACATAGGACCTATAACTAGGTAGACATACAGTAACATAGGACCTATAACTAGGTAGACATACAGTAACATAGGACCTATAACTAGGTAGACATACAGTAACATAGGACCTATAACTAGGTAGACATACAGTAACATAGGAACTATAACTAGGTAGACATACAGTATCATAGGACCTATAACTAGGTACACATACAGTAACATAGGACCTATAACTAGGTAGACATATAGTAACATAGGACCTATAACTAGGTAGACATACAGTAACATAGGACCTATAACTAGGTAGACTTCTTCACCTGCATTGCTTGCTGTTTGGGGTTTTAGGCTGGGTTTCTGTACAGCACTTTGAGATATCAGCTGATGTACGAAGGGCTATATAAAATAAATTTGATTGATTGATTGATAGACATACAGTAACATAGGACCTATAACTAGGTAGACATACAGTAACATAGGACCTATAACTAGGTAGACATACAGTAACATAGGACCTATAACTAGGTACACATACAGTAACATAGGACCTATAACTAGGTAGACATACAATAACATAGGACCTATAACTAGGAAGACATAACATAGGACCTATAACTAGGTAGACATAACATAGGACCTATAACTAGGTAGACATACAGTAACATAGGACCTATAACTAGGTAGACATACAGTAACATAGGACCTATAACTAGGTACACATACAGTAACATATGACCTATAACTAGGTAGACATAACATAGGACCTATAACTAGGTAGACAGACATACAGTAGCATAGGACCTATAACTAGGTAGACATACAGTAACATAGGACCTATAACTAGGTAGACATAACATAGGACCTATAACTAGGTAGACATACAGTAACATAGGACCTATAACTAGGTAGACATACAGTAACATAGGACCTATAACTAGGTACACATAACATAGGACCTATAACTAGGTACACATACAGTAACATAGGACCTATAACTAGGTAGACATACAATAACATAGGACCTATAACTAGGTAGACATAACATAGGACCTATAACTAGGTAGACATAACATAGGACCTATAACTAGGTAGACATAACATAGGACCTATAACTAGGTAGACATACAGTAACATAGGACCTATAACTAGGTAGACATACAGTAACATAGGACCTATAACTAGGTAGACATACAGTAACATAGGACCTATAACTAGGTAGACATACAGTAACATAGGACCTATAACTAGGTAGACATACAGTAACATAGGACCTATAACTAGGTAGACATAACATAGGACCTATAACTAGGTAGACATACAGTAACATAGGACCTATAACTAGGTAGACATACAGTAACATAGGACCTATAACTAGGTAGACATACAGTAACATAGGACCTATAACTAGGTAGACATAACATAGGACCTAAAACTAGGTAGACATACAGTAACATAGGACCTATAACTAGGTAGACATACAGTAACATAGGACCTATAACTAGGTAGACATAACATAGGAACTATAACTAGGTAGACATAACATAGGAACTATAACTAGATAGACATACAGTAACATAGGACCTATAACTAGGTAGACATAACATAGGACCTATAGCTAGATAGACATAACATACTACTCACCTATTCATCCCCACGCCACAGAACATTCCGGTGGAGTTCCTGGGGAAGAGAACATGGCGAGGGTCTCCAAACAACCAGGCTGATGGAGGGAGAGAGAAAGAACCAGAGGAAATCATATCACACACTTCCATGACAGGGGTTTAATTTCAGAGTGGTTCGGTCGATGTAGCTAGGCCTACTGTGCTGTACACTAACAGATGGCCGAACAGTATACAGGGGAATCATCTCTCTCATTGTCATGTTGACATTGACAATCAGATACTGCCTTTTTAGATGAGCAAGGGATAAAACAGATATCATATGATGACAGTCATGCCATCTTCAAACGATGATGAAGACTTCCCTACCCAGAACTCCCATGACCATGTAACCAGCTATGACAGCCAAGAACAGTATGCAGCAGATCAGATCTGTGCAGCTCCTGAAATGACACAAAGAAATGAAATCAGCTGATTCATATGCTTGAACAAGGTGGACTTAATCCACATGACAGCTAGCTAGCATGTCCGCTTTCAAAAGAGTTGTACACAAATCTAAGATGTAATGTGAGCATGATTTTGTATGTGTGCTTCTGCATATGCTGTGATTTTAGCAGTGCATTTAAAAAAATCTATGCTAGAAAAAAATACAAATTGTATGTATATGTCCCAACTTTCAACCTATACAGACCCTGGATAAAGGTACTGCCCTTGTCATGTACTGTCATGTTGTCTTGTCTCTGTCCTTTCCCTTCTCCCTGTCTCCCTCTGCTGGTCGTGTTAGGTTACCTTTTCTCCCCCGCTTTCCCCCAGCTGTCCCTTGTCTCCTCTAACTACCCATTCACCCCGTTCCCCACCTGTTCCCTTTTTCCCTCTGATTAGGTCCCTATATCTCTCTCTGTTTCTGCTCCTGTCTTTGTCGGATTCTTGTTTGTTGTGTTTCATGTCTGAACCAGACTGTCGTCATGTTTGCTGTAACCTTGTCTTGTCCTGTCGGAATCTGCCGGTCCATCTGAGCCTACCTATGTTTGGTAATTAAAGAAGCTCTGTTTAAGTTGATTCGCTTTTGGGTCCTCATTCACGCACCGTAACAGAAGAATCCGACCAAGAATGGACCCAGCGACTTCGGATCCTCTCCACTCAGCCGTCGAGATCCAGGGAGCGATGCTAGGCAGACACAAGCAGGAATTGTCTGCTGCTCGACATGCCGTTGAGACCCTGGCCACCCAAGTCTCCAACCTCACAGAACAGGTTCACCATCTCCGCCTCGATCCACCGGCCACTTCCAGGGCTTTCGAATCTCTGGAGCCCAGAGTCAATAACCCGCCGTGTTACTCTGGGGAGCCCACTGAATGCCGCTCGTTCCTCACCCAGTGTGATATTGTGTTTTCTCTCCAGCCCAACACTTACTCCAGGAGCACTGCTCGTGTCGCCTACGTCATATCTCTCCTTATTGGACGGGCTCGTGAGTGGGGCACGGCAATCTGGGAGGCAAGGGCTGAGTGTACTAACCAGTATCAAGACTTTAAGGAGGAGATGATACGGGTTTTTGATCGATCTGTTTTTGGGGAGGAGGCTTCCAGGGCCCTGTCTTCCCTATGTCAAGGCAATCGATCCATAACAGACTACTCTATTGAGTTTCGCACTCTTGCTGTCTCCAGTGGCTGGAACGAGCCGGCCTTGCTCGCTCGTCTTCTGGAGGGTTTCCGCGCAGAGGTAAAGGATGAGATTCTCTCCCGGGAGGTTCCTTCCAGCGTGGATTCCTTGATTGAACTCGCTATTCGCATTGAGCGACGGGTTGATCTTCGTCACCGAGCTCGTGGAAAGGAGCTCGCGCTCTCCGTCGCCTCCCTCTCCGCATCACTACCATCTTCCTCTGCCGGCTCGGGTGCTGAGCCCATGCAGCTGGGAGGTATCCGCATCTCGACTAAGGAGAGGGAACGGAGAATCACCAACCGCCTCTGTCTCTATTGCGGTTCCGCTGGTCATTTTGTCACTTCATGTCCAGTAAAAGGCCAGAGCTCGTCAGTAAGCGGAGGGCTACTGGTGAGCGCTACTACTCCTGTCTCTCCTTCAAGATCCTGCACTACCTTGTCGGTCCATCTACGCTGGACCGGTTCGTCAGCTTCCTGCAGTGCCTTAATAGACTCTGGGGCGGAGGGCTGTTTTATGGACGAGACCTGGGCTCGGGAACATGACATTCCTCTCAGACAGTTAAAGGAGCCCACGGCCTTGTTCGCCCTGGATGGTAGTCCTCTCCCCAGGATTCAGCGTGAGACGCTACCTTTAACCCTCACTGTTTCTGGTAATCATAGTGAAACCATTTCTTTTTTAATTTTTCGTTCACCTTTTACACCTGTTGTTTTGGGCCATCCCTGGCTAGTTTGTCATAATCCTTCCATTAATTGGTCTAGTAATTCTATCCTCTCCTGGAACGTCTCTTGTCATGTGAAATGTTTAATGTCTGCTATCCCTCCTGTTTCCTCTGTCTCTTCTTCACAGGAGGAGCCTGGTGATTTGACAGGGGTGCCGGAGGAATATCACGATCTGCGCACGGTGTTCAGTCGGTCCAAGGCCACCTCTCTTCCTCCACACCGGTCGTATGATTGTAGTATTGATCTCCTTCCGGGAACCACCCCCCCCCGGGGTAGACTATACTCTCTGTCGGCTCCCGAACGTAAGGCTCTCGAAGATTATTTGTCTGTAGCTCTTGACGCCGGTACCATAGTCCCCTCCTCCTCTCCCGCCGGAGCGGGGTTTTTTTTTGTCAAGAAGAAGGACGGGTCTCTGCGCCCCTGCATAGATTATCGAGGGCTGAATGACATAACAGTGAAGAATCGTTATCCGCTTCCTCTTATGTCTTCAGCCTTCGAGATCCTGCAGGGAGCCAGGTTTTTCACTAAGTTGGACCTTCGTAACGCTTACCATCTCGTGCGCATCAGGGAGGGGGACGAGTGGAAGACGGCGTTTAACACTCCGTTAGGGCACTTTGAATACCGGGTTCTTCCTTTCGGCCTCGCTAACGCTCCAGCTGTCTTTCAGGCATTAGTCAATGATGTCCTGAGAGACATGCTGAACATCTTTGTTTTCGTTTACCTTGACGATATCCTGATTTTTTCACCGTCACTCCAGATTCATGTTCAGCACGTTCGACGTGTCCTCCAGCGCCTTTTAGAGAATTGTCTTTTTGTGAAGGCTGAGAAGTGCACTTTTCATGCCTCCTCCGTCACATTTCTCGGTTCTGTTATTTCCGCTGAAGGCATTAAGATGGATCCCGCTAAGGTCCAAGCTGTCATTGATTGGCCCGTCCCTAAGTCACGCGTCGAGCTGCAGCGCTTTCTCGGCTTCGCGAACTTCTATCGTCGTTTCATCCGTAATTTCGGTCAGGTGGCAGCTCCTCTCACAGCCCTTACTTCTGTCAAGACGTGCTTTAAGTGGTCCGTTTCCGCCCAGGGAGCTTTTGATCTCCTCAAGAATCGTTTTACATCCGCTCCTATCCTTGTTACACCTGACGTCTCTAGACAGTTCGTTGTCGAGGTTGACGCGTCAGAGGTGGGAGTGGGAGCCATCCTTTCTCAGCGCTCCCTCTCTGACGACAAGGTCCACCCATGCGCGTATTTTTCTCATCGCCTGTCGCCGTCGGAACGTAACTATGATGTGGGTAACCGCGAACTGCTCGCCATCCGGTTAGCCCTAGGCGAATGGCGACAGTGGTTGGAGGGGGCGACCGTTCCTTTTGTCGTTTGGACTGACCATAGGAACCTTGAGTACATCCGTTCTGCCAAACGACTTAATGCGCGTCAGGCGCGTTGGGCGCTGTTTTTCGCTCGTTTCGAGTTCGTGATTTCTTATCGTCCGGGCTCTAAGAACACCAAGCCTGATGCTTTGTCTCGTCTCTTCAGTTCTTCAGTAGCCTCCACTGACCCCGAGGGGATTCTCCCTGAGGGGCGTGTTGTCGGGTTGACTGTCTGGGGAATTGAGAGGCAGGTAAAGCAAGCACTCACTCAAACTCCGTCGCCGCGCGCTTGTCCTAGGAACCTTCTTTTCGTTCCCGTTCCTACTCGTCTGGCCGTTCTTCAGTGGGCTCACTCTGCCAAGTTAGCCGGCCACCCTGGCGTTCGGGGTACGCTTGCTTCCATTCGCCAGCGTTTCTGGTGGCCCACCCGGGAGCATGACACGCGTCGTTTCGTGGCTGCTTGTTCGGTCTGCGCGCAGACTAAGTCCGGTAACTCTCCTCCTGCCGGCCGTCTCAGGCCGCTTCCTATTCCCTCTCGACCGTGGTCTCACATCGCCTTAGATTTTGTCACCGGACTGCCTTCGTCAGCGGGGAAGACTGTTATTCTTACGGTTGTCGATAGGTTCTCTAAGGCGGCTCATTTCATTCCCCTTGCTAAGCTTCCTTCTGCTAAAGAGACGGCACAAATCATCATCGAGAATGTTTTCAGAATTCATGGCCTTCCGTCAGACGTCGTTTCGGACAGAGGTCCGCAATTCACGTCTCAATTTTGGAGGGAGTTTTGCCGTTTGATTGGGGCTTCCGTCAGTCTCTCTTCCGGCTTTCACCCCCAGTCTAACGGTCAAGCAGAACGGGCCAATCAGACTATTGGTCGCATCTTACGCAGTCTTTCTTTTCGCAACCCTGCGTCTTGGTCAGAACAGCTCCCCTGGGCAGAATACGCCCACAACTCGCTTCCTTCGTCTGCGACCGGGCTATCTCCTTTTCAGAGTAGCCTCGGGTACCAGCCTCCGTTGTTCTCATCTCAGTTCGCCGAGTCCAGCGTCCCCTCCGCTCAGGCTTTTGTCCAACGTTGCGAGCGCACCTGGAAGAGGGTCAGGTCTGCACTTTGCCGTTATAAGGCGCAGACTGTGAGAGCTGCTAATAAGCGTAGAACGAAGAGCCCTAGATATTGTCGCGGTCAGAGAGTTTGGCTCTCCACTCAGAACCTTCCCCTTAAGACGGCTTCTCGCAAGTTGACCCCGCGGTTCATTGGTCCATTCCGTATCTCTCAGGTCATTAATCCTGTCGCAGTGCGACTTCTTCTTCCGCGATATCTTCGTCGCGTCCACCCGGTCTTCCATGTCTCCTGTGTTAAGCCCGTTCTTCGCGCCCCCGCTCGTCTCCCCCCCCCCCCCCCCCCCATCCTTGTCGAGGGCGCACCTATCTACAGGGTCCGTAAAATCTTGGACATGCGTCCTCGGGGCCGTGGTCATCAGTACCTAGTTGACTGGGAGGGGTACTGTCCTGAGGAGAGGAGTTGGGTTCCCTCTCGGGACGTGCTGGACCGTGCGCTGATTGATGATTTCCTCCGTTGCCGCCAGGTTTCCTCCTCGAGTGCGCCAGGAGGCGCTCGGTGAGTGGGGGGGTACTGTCATGTACTGTCATGTTGTCTTGTCTCTGTCCTTTCCCTTCTCCCTGTCTCCCTCTGCTGGTCGTGTTAGGTTACCTTTTCTCCCCCGCTTTCCCCCAGCTGTCCCTTGTCTCCTCTAACTACCCATTCACCCCGTTCCCCACCTGTTCCCTTTTTCCCTCTGATTAGGTCCCTATATCTCTCTCTGTTTCTGCTCCTGTCTTTGTCGGATTCTTGTTTGTTGTGTTTCATGTCTGAACCAGACTGTCGTCATGTTTGCTGTAACCTTGTCTTGTCCTGTCGGAATCTGCCGGTCCATCTGAGCCTACCTATGTTTGGTAATTAAAGAAGCTCTGTTTAAGTTGATTCGCTTTTGGGTCCTCATTCACGCACCGTAACAGCCCTAGTGTAGGGAATAGGTTGCTATTTGGGACGCACACCATAAATATTCCAAATGGAAATCGAGATTGAATGAAGGAAAACAACCATTGATGAGTCTGCACAAACCTCTTTCGTACTGGTCCACTGAAGAATGGATCATAGGGAGCGGCATAGCCTGAAATGAAAGAGGACAGATTCAGCACACAGGGTTCTTTTGGACGGAAAATTGGTCAAAGGACTTTTACTTTTGCAGCAGTTTTCACTGTTGATGTAGGTCTACTGTAACTGCAAAAACGAGAAGGCCAACAACATTGGCTTTGGTTTGACAAAAGAATTTCAAATAGTGACAGGGGTGTAAAGTACTTAAGTAAAAATACTAGAAAGTACTTCTTACGTCGTTTTTTGGGGTATCTGCACTTTATGTTACTATTTATATTTTTGAAAACTTGTACTTTTACTTCCCTACATTACTCAAGAAAATAATGTACTTTTAACACTATACATTTCCCCTGACACCCAAAAGTACTCATTACATTTTGAATGCTTAGTAGCACAGAAAATGGTCCAATTCAAGCACTTATCAAGAGAACATCCCTGGTTATCCCTACTGCCTCTGATCTGATGGACTCACTAAACAGAGAACATCCCTGGTCATCCCTACTGCCTCTGATCTGATGGACTCACTAAACAGAGAACATCCCTGGTCATCCTACTGCCTCTGATCTGGGGGACTCACTAAACAGAGAACATCCCTGGTCATCCTACTGCCTCTGATCTGATGGACTCACTAAACAGAGAACATCCCTGGTCATCCCTACTGCCTCTGATCTGATGGACTCACTAAACAGAGAACATCCCTGGTCATCCCTACTGCCTCTGATCTGATGGACTCACTAAACAGAGAACATCCCTGGTCATCCCTACTGCCTCTGATCTGGAGGACTCACTAAACAGAGAACATCCCTGGTCATCCCTACTGCCTCTGATCTGGAGGACTCACTAAACAGAGAACATCCCTGGTCATCCCTACTGCCTCTGATCTGGGGGACTCACTAAACAGAGAACATCCCTGGTCATCCCTACTGCCTCTGATCTGGAGGACTCACTAAACAGAGAACATCCCTGGTCATCCCTACTGCCTCTGATCTGGGGGACTCACTAAACAGAGAACATCCCTGGTCATCCTACTGCCTCTGATCTGATGGACTCACTAAACAGAGAACATCCCTGGTCATCCCTACTGCCTCTGATCTGGGGGACTCACTAAACAGAGAACATCCCTGGTCATCCCTACTGCCTCTGATCTGGAGGACTCACTAAACAGAGAACATTCCTGGTCATCCCTACTGCCTCTGATCTGGTGGACTCACTAAACAGAGAACATCCCTGGTCATCCCTACTGCCTCTGATCTGGGGGACTCACTAAACAGAGAACATCCCTGGTCATCCCTACTGCCTCTGATCTGGGAGACTCACTAAACAGAGAACATCCCTGGTCATCCTACTGCCTCTGATCTGGGGGACTCACTAAACAGAGAACATCCCTGGTCATCCTACTGCCTCTGATCTGGAGGACTCACTAAACACACATGCTTTGTTTGTAAATTATGTCTGAGTGTTGGAGTGTGCCCCTGGCTATCCTTAAATTGAAAAAAACAAGAAAATGATGCCATCTGGTTCGCTTAATACAAGGAATTTTAAATGGTTTATACTTTTACTTTTGATACTTAGGTATATGTTAGCAATTATATTTACTTTTGCTACTTAAGTCAATTTAAATAGTAATTTCCTGGGTGGCTTTCACTTTTGATATATTATGGTATTTTACTCAAGTATGACAGTTGGGTATTTTTTCCAACACTGAATATTGATGAGTGACTGCCTATACTGAAATTGTTGAGATGGTTAGAATAACTCACCCTTCTCTTCCGCCCTTTTACTGGTTCCTTTCATTTTCATGACCTTGCGCGAAGAAACGGAGCGTTTGACTCTAAATGGCCGCGCACGGGTTTATGTTCAAGGCCCAGTTTAGCTTTGTTCAATCCGAACATCTGGACGTCTTTTCCGCGTTGATAAACGATGACGTCATATAGCAACATTCCAAAATGTGACCCTGTCATTATGACATACATTTTGGAATGTTGCTGTATGATCGCTAGGAAAACAGTTGAACTCTTGGCCCCATTCAAAACGTGTAGCCTCTTCCTGCTATGCTGATTTAATTCAATAAATCAATCAATGAGCAGGCTGATTTTTTAAAAATAAATCTAATAAATGTAATATGGGAGAATAGTAGAATATTCTTTACAGTCATGGAATTTATATAACATCCGTTTGGTGGGAAATGCCATAATTTTCTGCATGGTTTATCTCAATTCGTTAATTTTTTCACCTCATACAGTCTTGTGTTTGTAGGCTAGGTTATAAAACATAAGATTTCAAATAGAACTGAATGGAAAGGGGAAGAGCAAAAAAATCAGGCCTACTTGGTTAAAAAATACCAGGGCATGATGGCTGGTATTTCTAGAAGTTGGTGAAAAAAGAGAAGATGAGTGAGAACTTGTCATTTCCTGAATGACAACACAAACTGTCAAAAGAAAATCACAAGACGGAGAGATGTGTCTGTACTTAAAACTGTGTCTCTCTATGCTTTTACAGACTAGACTTGGACTCCAGTCATCTGGTAAATAAGATTCCTTTAACATTATATTTTTTTTAAACATATTTTAAATAAAATATTTATTGATTCCCTATTAATTTTGTTATGAGAAATGTTGTAACACTTGTTTTTACACTATTCAAAAGACCATAGGCCCACAAGAATCTTTGCTTCAATTGGAGACAGTGTGAGTTTACCATGTGGTACATCCTACATCAATTCCTGCTCCTCTGTTACCTGGAGTATAGTGAAAGATGGGTTTCCTAACCAATTAGAACTATCAGGCAAGGTGAAAGCGGATGGTCCAAACTCAGGAAGAGCCAGTCGACTGAAAGTGGGACATGACTGCTCTCTACATATTCAACCTCTTGAAATAGATGATGGAAGACTTTACACCTGTGAAGATGGGGATACCAGTTCAAGTGTTTCTCTTCAGCTTCTCAACAGTATGTTACCATTTATGATCAACCTAAATTGTCCGTCTTTATACACACTATTTCTGAGTGAGTGTTGTCACCATTATTTACATTTTTTTTTACCAGTTACTCTGGCAACAGACACCAATACAGCACCAGAGATGGATATCAAGCTCCAATGTTACCTGAATATATTCTCAGGCCTTGTCCCACAATGCAACCAAAGTGAAATAAAGCTGAATTGGCTGAATGAGGCCAATACAGTGCTACAGGGAGAGAGATTTCAAACCGAACGTTCATCTGCTTGCCTCTCTACGCTGACCATCCGAGGTGTCAGGAAGACAGACCATCACAGGAAGTGGCGGTGTCAACTGATTGAAGGAGAGGTTGTGAAGACGTCCCTCAGCTATACCACAGAAATTACAGGTACGTTTGGAACTATGTATTATTGCATCATATTTGCATTAACACAGTAGTATATTGCAACCAAATTCCCCTCCTTCCTCTCTCTCTCTCTCTCCCTCTCTCTCTCTTTCAGGAGGTATAGAGGAAGTGTTTGTCGCAGTGGGTGAGTCAGTATCACTTCCCTGTGCCACCCACTCCTCTCTCGAGGTGGGCAGCAGATTCCAGTGGACTCTGGGTCAAAGGTCACTGTCCAGTCTGTCTCGGTCAGGCGATGTCTCAGCTGGAACTCAGGGTCACCTTCCTGCATCTCACATCAGCCAAGACGGGTCTTTGGTCATCAACAATGTGAAAACACTGCATTCTGGGCTCTACAACTGCTCGCAACAGAACAGAATCTTACTACACACTCTGGATGGTGAGTGTCAATGGGTTGTACCATTGAGACATGAATAAGTGCCTTACACTATGTATAAACTTAGTAAATTAGGGTAACAGGACAAAGTACATCACTGCTTTGTCCTGATATCAGGTAGATCTTCTTGTTGTTCTACTCAGTATCTGCAGAGCATGCTACCACAGACGGAAACAATCTCACCCTGACCTGCTCACTCACCTGTGTGGAAGATTGTGGAGACTTCAATTTATCCTGGATTCACAGTGGCCAAGATGGGTTGCAGAGTGGCCCTATAGGACAAAACAACACCCTCATCTCCAAACTCTTCCTCCCTGACCGCCAGGGCACAGAGAAGATAGCCTGCGCCGTGCTCAGAGAGGGGGTTGAAATGGCTGTAAAGGAGTGGACCATCCAGAGAGGTAAGACTTTTGAAAGTAGTTTGGAACAATGCATAGCCATGATCTGTGTTGAGGCTGTATTCTTTCATTACTGTGATGTTGTGATAAGATATTGAGTTGTAATACAGTATCTGTGACTTTATACGTCTTTGCAAATAGGTCGTGTTCTACCTGCAGTGGGATGGTCAGTCCTTCTGCTACTGCTGCTCTGTGCTGTTGGAGGGGGCATGTATTGGAAGAGGCAGGGCAAGGGAAGTGCTGCTCGTACGTATTTGTTCACTGGTTAGATTGTGTGTGTTACAAAACTGCAATTTGGATGTTGCATCCTTGATGAAAGCTACAGTAATGAACAGCAGTGAAAAAGAAAGCCATATCATCGGAATTAAATTCATGTGAAATAAAGCTGACATTTGTCCCTCTTTGCCTATAGAAGGAGAAGAACAGCAGACAACTGTTGCAATGGTAAGGATTCAATAAAACACAACTATGTAATTCACTAACAAGTGAAGCCCAATTGAGTATGCCTACAACGTCACATCAAATTTGACTAAATGTCTTCTAACCCTTTCACCATGTTGGTGAACTAAATTCAACTGGTTTTACACATTCCTTCTTTTCTTCGCAGACTCATCTCTATGACGAGATTCAAGATCAACCAATTCAACCTTCCGGAGTAACCAACAACAGTTTCTATGATCTTCTGCAGGCTGGGAACTGAGTGTAATGTCATGTCCTCTATCTTTAGGCTGTTAGTTGAGTTTTAAATCTAATTTGACTACTTTGTACTTGGCATTGTTTTGTGGTTTGGATTTCCCTTGATATTTTGGAACATTATACGTGTCACCATGACATCAAGTCTATGCAGGTTGTTTTTTATGGTGGAAATAAATTCATAAAAAGAAAATAACCTCTACAGAATATCACCAGTTACCACAGTTAAAAACCCCGACATAAGTTGGTTACAGGAACACATTCAGTATGACTCCTCAGTGTGGGGAGTTGATGGCTAAGTCATCCCACCTCCTGTCTTGAACATCACTCTGCTGACTTTCACATCCCACATGAAACCTGGTAGCTTCTCTTCAGCAGTGTAAAACTCTGTAGATGTATGGGACTGAGACAAGACACATCCCACATGAAACCTGGTAGCTTCTCTTCAGCAGTGTAAAACTCTGTAGATGTATGGGACTGAGACAAGACACATAACACATGAGAGTGAACAGATAAGTGTGTTTATTTAATACAGGATGGCAGTGTGTGAGCATTAGCAATACAAGTAAAAACCCCAGAACAGCATGTCTCTCTGTCTGGAACAGCTCCCAACTACACATCATTTGGTGTAGAAAAGCGTCAGCAAAAGTTGTTCCACCATGGGGTCACAAATAAAGGAATATGTCCAATCAAATCAAGCTAAATACAATTGGTCACCTCATCCATTTGATGATTTCACAACTAAGATTGTTATTGTGTAATACTATGTAGGCTATACCAGGGGTTGAAAGATAAGATTGTTATTGTGTAATACTATGTAGGCTATACCAGGGGTTGAAAGATAAGAGTGTTATTGTGTAATACTATGTAGGCTATACCAGGGGTTGAAAGATAAGATTGTTATTGTGTAATACTATGGAGGCTATACCAGGGGTTGAAAGATAAGATTGTTATTGTGTAATACTATGGAGGCTATACCAGGGGTTGAAAGATAAGAGTGTTATTGTGTAATACTATGTAGGCTATACCAGGGGTTGAAAGATAAGATTGTTATTGTGTAATACTATGTAGGCTATACCAGGGGTTGAAAGATAAGATTGTTATTGTGTAATACTATGTAGGCTATACCAGGGGTTGAAAGATAAGATTGTTATTGTGTAATACTATGTAGGCTATACCAGGGGTTGAAAGATAAGAGTGTTATTGTGTAATACTATGGAGGCTATACCAGGGGTTGAAAGATAAGTGGGTGAATATCATAAAAAAGCATTTACAGATGTTTTGTGAAGGGTTCGGTAAGACATGGTGTGTTGATTGAAAGATGATTATTCTTTTCACTGGCATTGAACTGAAATAAATAAAAAGAAATACAATGTAATGAGATGTTAATTGTTTACAGATCTGAAGGTGTTAGAAACATTGTAACCTGGACTCAGACAGTGACCAGAACCTAGATTCAATCCAGATCGCAAAAGATCCGCATTTTAGCATTTTTGATGTTTAAAGGTTATTTCCGATTGAGCTGACATATGCATTTTACCGTGAGTGCTATCTCCGCGTACCAGGAAGCATTGCCTTTAAAATGCCAATTGTGCTATAACGCGGATCTACTGTGGTCCGGATTGAATCGAGGCCCAGGTTAGATCTACTGTGGTCCGGATTGAATCGAGGCCCAGGTTAGATCTACTGTGGTCCGGATTGAATCGAGGCCCAGGTTTTAAAAAAATGTACAAAAATATTGTGGAAAAAACTCACAAGTGTGTAGGTTGTCCTTCTGGTCAAAATCTGCAAGTGAATACAGACAATTGGGTCCCGTTGCTGTGAAACAAATAGATGAAGACGTTATTTAGGTGGACCAGGAGCCCTATGAGCACATTCAGGATGAGACATAATCAACAGGCTTACCTGGGTCTTGTACATCTTCATAAGCATTCCAGTCAGACTCATCTCCATCTGAGAAAGAGAGAGAGGCAGATTCACAATACAATAATACTGTGTGTTTCAAAACATTTAGCCTTATTTTACCAGGTCAATATAAACCAGAGTAGTGTCCGTACATACCTGAGTGTCTGCGGCGCCTGAGGCAAATGATCAATCCCAGCGTAAGAGCCATTATGACAATCACACACATGGATGAAGCCACTATAGTAGCCGTTCCAACTGTAGCCGTCGCAACTCTTTCTGGACTCCCCCTGGAGGTAACTGCTGAGTAGAGCATCAATATAATATGATGACAGTCATTCATGGTCTCATTTGATTGAACTGAGTGTAAAGCCTGTCGTGTGTCTCTTGTCCTCTAAACCCAGTGGTGATAAATATGTCCACAAATATATTCAGTAGATTTGTTATTTTAAATAAATAAAAGACACAAATAAGATAAAAACATTGTACACCTACCAGGGTCTGTTAGCTCAGTTGTGGTGAAAGTCCGAACAACCAGGTTCTCCTCCTGTTCTGATTCAATGGTAGAAAATTATCATTATAGAACATCAAATTGCCAATGCAATGGTTGACAAATATAGATACAGTGCATTCGGAGATTATTCAGACCCCTTGTCGTTTTCCACATTTTGTTACGTTACAGCCTTATTCTAAAATGTATCAAATTGTTTTTTCCCCCTCATCAATCTACACACAAGTTGTCCCATTAGGACAAAGCAAAAAACATTTTTTAGAAATGTTTGCAAATTCATTAAAAAAAAAAAAAACTGAAACATCACATTTACATCAGTATTCAGACGCTTTACTCTGAATAGGTGGAAGCACCTTTGGCAGCAACTACAGCCTTGAGTCTTTGGTATGGCGCAACAAGCTTGGCACACCTGTATTTGGGGAGTTTCTCCCATTCTTCTCTGCAAATCCTCTCAAGCTGTCAGGTTGGATGGGGAGCGTAGCTGCACAGCTATTTTCAGGTCTCTCCAGAGATGTTCGATCTGGTTCAAGACCGGGCTCTGGCTGTGCCACTCAAGGACATTCTGAGACTTGTCCCAAAGCCACTCCTGTGTTCTATTGGCTGTGTGCTTAGGGTCGTTGTCCTGTTGGAAGGTGAATCTTCACCCCAGTCTGAGGTCCTGAGCGCTCTGGAGCAGGCTTTCAACAAGGATCTCCCTGTACTTTGCTCTGTTCATCTTTCCCTCGATCCTGACTAGTCTCCCAGTCCCTGCCGCTGAAAAATATCCCCACAGAATGATGCTGCCATCCCCACAGAGGAACTCTGGAGATCTTTCAAAGTGACCATAGGGTTCTTGGTCACCTGAAGAGGAAGGTGGCCCAGCGGTCCTTCGTGGACATACAGTCATAGCTTGTTTTCCCAGAGTCTTCAACAGATTTTGCAGTTCCGACTTAACAGTTGTTTTGAACTCACTAAAGTCAGATTTTGCAGTTCCGAGTTAACAGTTGTTTTGAGCACGGCACAAATCATGCTTCATTGACAGCATGGCCAATGTTGAACGTTTATAATTTTAAACTAGGCAAAGAGACCATTAATATTAGACTTGGCACCCCACAGCCACTCCACTGAATAGCAGGATAATGATTGTTTTCCAATGCTTGCAGTTAACCACTGATTCTTTCCAAACCACTCATTGTTGAATTTGCGATTTCCAACTTGTTGTGTAATGTTTATTTCCAATGGCCGATGAGTACTGATATGTTTTATCTATAATTTCCCTTCATTATTTTTCTTCATATGACAAGGATTAAAATGAATGACTGGTAGCCACTGCGGACTTTATATAGACAGGTGTGTGCTTTCCAAATCATGTCCAATCAATTTAATTTACCACTGGGGACTTTATATAGACAGGTGTGTGCTTTCCACATCATGTCCAATCAATTTAATTTACCACTGGGGACTTTATATAGACAGGTGTGTGCTTTCCAAATCATGTACAATCAATTTAATTTACCACTGGGGACTTTATATAGACAGGTGTGTGCTTTCCACATCATGTCCAATCAATTTAATTTACCACTGGGGACTTTATATAGACAGGTGTGTGCTTTCCACATCATGTCCAATCAATTTAATTTACCACTGGGGACTTTATATAGACAGGTGTGTGCTTTCCACATCATGTACAATCAATTTAATTTACCACTGGGGACTTTATATAGACAGGTGTGTGCTTTCCACATCATGTACAATCAATTTAATTTACCACAGGTGGACTGCAATCAAGTTGTAGAAACATCTCAAGGATGATCAATGAAAACAGGATACACCTGAGCTCAATTTCGGGTCTCATAGCAAAGAGTCTGAATACTTATGTAAATAATCTATTTATGTTTATGTTTTTTATTATACATTTGCAAAAAATTCTAAAAACCTGTTTTCGCTTTGTCATTATGGGGAATTGTATGTAGATTGATGAGGAAACAAAACAATTTGATCAATTTTAGAATAAGGCTGTAATGTAACAAAATGTGGGAAAAGTCAAGGGGTCTGAATACTTTCCGAATGCACTGTATATTCTGAATAAGAATGTACTAGCACATACTCACCTTTAACCTGCAGCTTGACCTCAAAGCAGCGTTCATTTTGTCCCATCTGCAACCTACATCTGTACCATTGGCTGTGACTGTACTCCACCATGGAGAGAGCCAAAGATGCATCTCCTGAACTGAGATTCCCTCCAAAGCTCACCCTTTTTCCTAGGAATGTTTGGTTGGAGATATCTGTAGGGTATTGAAGTATTTGGATCTCACTGTCTCCCTTGATCTCTGCCCAGGCCACTGATGATATTTGAGTATTTCCTGTTGTCATGTTCAACAGGCAAGGCAGGGTAGCTATCCCGTTGGGTGCTGCCATAACTGAATGTAGAATTTTGCATTCTTTGGAGGAGAGGAGAGGCTTACTCAAACAAGGTTTACTCTATTTTTATTTGACACTTACATAGAAATAAATGGAATATATAATTTTACCTTTCACTTTTAGAGTGATGTTTTTCACATGAACACAACTCCATCCCAACCAGACATTGCAACTATAAAGCCCTTCGTCAGATTTCCTTACATCTCTTAGAGACAGGGACAGGTTTCCAGCCACCACAACATCCGCTCCCGACTCGAAAGCCACACGTTCTGATTTATGGGCCACAGATGGATTATCAGGCCACACCAAGATGTCCTCAGGTTTAGGTGAAAGTTTTGTCCATTTCACTCTGGTTGCTTTGTGGATTGATGTGAAACAGGGGAGGACAGCTACCTCTTCCTGAGTAGCTGTGATGAATTGTGGCGCATCTACATGAGAACAAGACTCAGCACCTGGGAAATTATGGGAAAAAAATAGATCAAATTAGCATATTAACTTTTTAAATATGCATACTGCTCTAAAAATGACTTTCAGACAATTAAATCAAGTGCAATTTAATCAAAAATGACTACTCACCAGCAAACTGTGTTCTGATGATCAACAGAAGTATTGATAACCCGTGTGACTGAAACAGTGCCATTATCCATGTGAGAGTGTGAAGTTCCTTATCAAGTTAGTCTCTCATCTCAGAGTCCAATCTCAGTTCTCCAAGGCCTAGTTTCTATATGGGTCATGAATACACATTTGCGGGGAAACATTTATTGACTTCTCACATAAAAAGAATGTTGTTTTGAAGATGATATGCTTAACAGTGCCATCTAGTGTCAAGGACTGAGAACAAGTTATTTGCTTAAAATAATATACATATATTTAAACAGACAAGCCAGTTAAGAACAAATTCTTATTTACAATGACGGACTCACAATCACTGCCAGATGTGATACAACCTGGATTCGAACCAGGGACTGTAGTGACGCCTCATTCACTGAGATGCAATGCCTTAGACCCTGCGCCACTCAGGAGCCCTGTAATTTTCACATTTATCCAATTAGTTCTACAATACTTAGCCTAACCGTACTGTTACATGTTACATCCCGAGTGGCGCAGTGGTCTAAGACAGTGCAAGAGGCATCACTGCAGTATCTGGCTCAAATCCAGGCTGCATCACATCCGGCTGCACACAATTGGCCGAGGTAGGCCGTCATTGTAAATAGGAATTTGTTCTTAACTGACTTGCCTAGTTAAGTAAAAATAATTATATGCATTCCTTCCTTGTACCTAAATCTATACGGTAGCCTAGTGGTTGGACTAGTAACTGAAAGGTTGCAAGTTCAAATCGCCGAGCTGACAAGGTCTGTCGTTCTGCCCCTGAACAGGCAGTTAACCCACTGTTCCGAGGCCGTCATTGAAAATAAGAATTTGTTCTGGCCAGCCCTAATAACCTGGTTTCTTCCTAGGTTTTGGCCTTTCTAGGGAGTTTTTCCTAGCCATCATGCTTCTACACCTGCATTGCTTGCTGTTTGGGATTTTAGGCTGGGTTTCTGTACAGCACTTTGAGATATCAGCTGATGTAAGAAGGGCCATATAAATACATTGGATTTGATGACTTGCCTAGTTAAATAAATAAAAAAAGACATGAAAAGTGATTGCATGTTTTGCTGAAAGAACTTGAATAGTTAAAAAAACATATGTAGACAATAATGTAGTGTGCAGTGTTTATGTGGTAGCCTAGTCTAGCATATGTCAAATGCAAACCCCTTAGTTCATTGTCCCCTCCATAGACTCTCTTTGTTCTCTGTCTGTTCCGTCGGCTGTGAGTGGATGTGAGAGGGGAACTTAGCAAATGACCACACTCTAACTTTAACTCCCCACACTTCCTCTTCTGTCACAAAATACAGATACATACTTTACACTTTCAGTGTTCATGACACAACGCTCAGCCACCCCTGGTCCCTTTGACTACTCTATGATCCACCAAATAACAGCAGATTGACATGGACAAACATTTGCAAGGTAAGTTTCTGTGTTATATGTCTCATCTCACGCTGTCAGTCCGTCTGTCTGTCGATATGCACTCCACAGATTTTTATAAACAATTGATTAAAGAAATAAAGTGTTTTAGCTAAATCAATCAATGAAATCAAATCTGTTATCTTTAGTTAGATCCTGTGAATGTGTGAGGGTTGTGTGGATAGATCACCAATAAGGAAGTGAGTGGTAACACGATTTCTGAGTTGATCCTCATATCATTTCAGGAGGGAAAGCATTTGGATTCCTCAAGTCTCAGCAGGATGTGAAACTGAACTCCATCAATGAGGTCTGTTGTTCATCTGCCTATAAATGTTATCATGGTAGTATTATCTAGCTATAGTATTATTAGCATCTTATTATCTACGTACACTATCCAGTGGCGATTTTAGCATGTAAATCTTGGTAGAGGAAAATAAAATTGTGGGATGCATGCCAGCAAAGCCAATACACAACACTAAACAATACATTAATTGCACAATATCACAGCTACACTTGGCTATCAGCTGAGCCTTGTCTGGCAGCGAAACAGTACATTCAGCCTCATTTACTGCCTTTAAAAAAATATCTATGTATGGCTGACTTGCTTTAACAAATGTGGTTTCTACTGTCAATTGAGATGTACAAACTATGGCATAAAGGGGCGCCGAGCGGATAAGAGGCCGTCCGTAATTTTGATTAAGACATTAATGAGTGAGCTAGGATGGATGTAGTCGATATAAATATTTGTTCAGCACTTTTTAATTGTACAGTGACAGAAATCAGAACATGGGCCGTTCTTACAGTGCTCTCCATGTACACCAAGTCAGAACCGTAGGATAAAAAAAGAGGCATAAATGTAATCGATGATAACATTTATCAAAAACAGGTTATAGGCTACATGTGCACCACCAAGTCAGAACAGTAGGCAAAATGTTTTAAATTATTAGGGTGAGGTACATGGGCTACTAAGATCTTACTACATAACATACACTCAGTATTACTTTCTTAGCTACAGTATACATATCTCCCTGGCACATAATTTTTTCAGCAGCATACAAGACATTTTTGGACTCACCTTGTTGTGCTGTGCTCACCTGAACAGGAATGTGGCCCAGCGGTCCTTTGTGGACATATTTTGTTATCAAACTTTGTCATCAAAGTCTGGCATTCTCTGAATTTATGGTTCTTTCAAGACAACTGGGAACTTGGGAAAATCATGATGACAACAGTGATCTTCAGGTCGTAGCTCTAGAAAGAGAGCCGAGTTCCCGATTTACAATTCTGAGTTGGATGAAAGTTCAAAACGTATTTTCCCAGTCGTAGCTTGTTTTTCCCAATTTCCCAGTTGTTTTGAACTCACCAAAGTTTTGCAGTTCCAAGTTAACAGTTGTTTTGAGCGCGGCACGATGATTTATTTGACAATGATTGGTTTGGAATGCTTGCAGTTAGCCACTGATTCCTTCCAAAACACTCATTGTTGAATTTGCGATCCCCAACTTGTTGTGTAATGTTTATGTCCAATGGCCGATGAGTACTGATACATTTTATCTATAATTTCTCTTCATTATTTCTCTTCACAAGACAAGGATTAAAAAGGATTTGCCAGTAGATTGCCGACTTGATTCATGACGATGACTGCTAGCTAAGATTTTGAAAGTACGATGTTGACATGATCAGTCCAATCAAAGCTACTGTAGATATAACGTGATTTGACGTCATGTTATATGTGGCCAATGACCGTGAGCCTACTTGGATGGGCACTTCTAATGTAACTCTATGGCAGCACCCAAGGGGCTTGAATTTTCGAGCTTTACCCTTAGACTTGGCCGTGACGTAGTGTACCCATGAGTGACAGAACACTGAGCCAATCATGCTCACCACCACAGAAATCACTGAACTAGGCTGAAACACCTGCATTTTGGAGCTGCCTTGCTCAAGAAAACAAAAAGAAGACCATGTTTGTATGCGACTTTAAATTATATATATATTTTTTTACATTGTTTGCAAACTGATATGTGACACGTATTAATGCCAAAATAACATAACATGCGAAACAGGCGAGCCCCCCAATTTTTTTTGGTGCTAAAAATGTGGGTCTCAAAACAGGTGGGGCGCAGCTCCAAATCATGTCCAATCAATTTAATTTACCACAGGCGGACTCCAATCAAGTTGTAGAAACATCTCAAGGATGATCAATGGAAACAGGACACACCTGAGCTCAATTTAGAGTCTCATAGCAAAGGTTCTGAATACTTAAGTAAATAATGTATTTCTGTTTTGTTTTTTTTGCAAACATTTCTAAAAACCTGTTTTCACTTTGTCATTACGGGGAACAAATTGATCAATTCTTGGATGGGTACATCTAATGTAACTCTATGGCAGCACCCAAGTGGCTTGAATTTACTAGCTCTACCTTTAGACTTGGCGGTAATGTAGTGTCCCCATGAGTAACAGAACACTGAACTAATCATGGTGCAACGCTTCGTATTTTCTGCTGGCTTGTCCAACCACCACAGAAAGCACTGAGATAGGCTGAAACATCTACATTTTGGAGATGCCTTACTCAAGAAAACAAAAAAGAGACCATGTTTATTGACTCCATGATGTATCTTATATATCTATACACTTCTGCGAGCAGGCCTTTCTAATCGACCTGGCCGGGGTATCCTGGAAGGACATTGACCTCATCCCATCAGTCGAGGATGCCTGGTCGTTCTTTAAAAGTAATTTCCTCACCATCTTAAATAAGTATGCACCTTTCAAAAAATGTAGAACTAAGAACGGATATAGCCCCTGGTTCACTCCAGATCTGACTGTCCTTGACCAGCACAAAAACATCCTGTGGCGTACTGCACTAGCATCGAATAGTCCCCTTGATATGCAACTTTTCAGGAAAGTCAGGAACCAATACACAAAGTCAGTCAGGAAAGCAAAGGCCAGCTTCTTCAGGCAGAAATTTGCATCCTGTAGCTCTAACTCCAAAAAGTTTTGGGACCCTGTAAAGTCCATGGAGAACAAGAGCACCTCCTCCCAGCTGCCCAATGCACTGAGGCTAGGTAGCAATGTCACCACCGATAAATCCATGATAATCGAAAATTTCAATAAGCATTTCTTTACGGCTGGCCATGCTTTCCTCCTGGCTACCCCATCCCCGCCAACAGCTCCGCCCACCCCACGCAGTTACTTGCCTGAGCCTCCCCAGCTTCTCCTTCACCCAAATCCAGATCGCAGATGTTCTGAAAGAGCTGCAAAACCTGGACCCGTACAAATCAGCTGGGCGAGACAATCTGGACCCTCTATTTCTAAAACTATCTGCCGCCACTGTTGCAAGCCCTATTACCAGTCTGTTCAACCTCTCTTTCGTATCGTCCGAGATCCCTAAAGATTGGAAAGCTGCCGCGGTCATCCCCCTCTTCAAAGGGGGTGACACTCTAGACCCAAACTGATATAGACCTATATCCATCCTGCCCTGCCTCTCTAAAGTCTTTGAAAGCCAAGTTAATAAACAGTCACTGACCATTTTGAATCCCACCTTCTCAGCTGTGCAATCCGGTTTCCGAGCTGGTCACTGGTGCACCTCAACCACGCTCAAGGTACTAAACGATATCATAACCGCCATCGATAAAAGACAACACTGTGCAGCCGTCTTCATCGACCTGGCCAAGGCTCGACTCTGTCAATCACCATATTCTTATTGGCACACTCAATAGCCTTGGTTTCTCAAATGACTGCCTCGCCTGGTTCAAATGGGAGGGCCTGTTGTCCGGACCTCTGGCAGTCTCTATGGGGGTACAACAGGGTTCAAATCTCTGGCCGACTCTTTTCTCTGTATATATCAATGATGTCGCTCTTGCTGCGAGTGAGTCCCTGATCCACCTCTACGCAGACGACACCATTCTGTATACATCTGGCCCTTTTTCGGACACTGTGTTAACAAACCTCCAAACAAGCTTCAATGCAATACAACACTCCTTCCGTGGCCTCCAACTGCTCTTAAACGCTAGTAAAAACCAAATGCATGCTTTTCAACCGTTCGCTGCCCACACCCGCCCGCCCGACTAGCATCACTACTCTGGACGGTTCTGACCTAGAATATGTGGACAACTTCAAATACCTAGGTGTCTGGCTAGACTGTAATCTCTCCTTCCAGACTCATATTAAACATCTCCAATCCAAAGTCAAATCTAGAATCGGCTTTCTATTTTGCAACAAAACCTCCTTCACACACGCTGCCAAACTTACCCTAGTAAAACTGACTATCCTACCGATCCTCGACTTCGGCGATGTCATCTACAAAATAGCTTCCCATATACTACTCAGCAAACTGGATGCAGTCTATCACAGTGCCATCCGTTTTGTCACCAAAGCCCCTGCGACCTGTATGCTCTAGTCGGCTGGCCCTCGCTACATATTCGTCGCCAGACCCACTGGCTCCAGGTCATCTACAAGTCTCTGCTAGGTAAAGCTCTGCCTTATCTCAGCTCACTGATCATGATAACAACACCCACCCATAGCACGCGCTCCAGCAGGTATATCTCACTGGTCATCCCCAAAGCCAACACCTCCTTTAGCCGCCTTTCCTTCTAGTTTTCTGCTGCCAGTAATTGGAACGAATTGCAAAAATCGCTGAAGTTGGAGACTTATATTTCCTTCACTAACTTTAAACATCAGCTATCTGAGCAGCTAACAGATCGCTGCAGCTGTACATAGTCTGTAAATAGCCCACCCAATCTACCTACAGTACCTCATCCCCATATTGTGTTTATTTACTTTTGTGCTCTTCTGCACACCAGTATCTCTACTTGCACATCATCATCGTTCTTTTTTTCTATTGTGTTGTTGACTGTACGCTTGTTTATTCCATGTGTAACTCTGTGTTGTTGTTTGTGTCGCACTGCTTTGCTTTTTCTTGGCCAGGTCGCAGTTGTAAATTAGAACTTGTTCTCAACTGGCCTACCTGGTTAAATAAAGGTGTTCTCAACTGGCCTACCTGGTTAAGTAAAAGTGAAATAAATCAAATAAATAAATAAATATATTTTTTCATTGTTTGCAAACTGATATGTGACGCATACTAATGCCAAAGTAACATGCAAAACATGTTTGTTTTTTTGCTAAAAATGTGTGGCTGAATGACAGGTCACCACTGACACAATCTAATCTCAATGTCTGCCTTGTGGGATTCTATTCCTAAGGTTTTTCTCACAGATCCTAAATATGCAGAGGAGGAGGACCTCAGCTCAAAACTGGAAATGTTTAAAAGTGAGATTTCAAGTCTTTTAACTGCACATTGATCAGACAGTTATGTTTCCTTATTGAATGAATCAACAATAAAATAATAATTGTAATGTGTTCTATATTGTTTTACAGACAAATACATGGAATTTGATCTCAATGACCAAGGAGACATTGGTAAAATTGCCTTCTTTTTTTATGACAATCCTGATGAATAACAAGATTAGGCTAATCATGAGGACAACATAGTTCACATGGATGGCTCAATCTTTGTCACAGCCTCTCTCTCTCTCTCTCTGTCACGCTCTGACCTTTAATATCTCTGTTTTCTTTATATTTTGGTTAGGTCAGGGTGTGATGAGGGTGGGTATGCTAGTTTTTGTATTGTCTAGGGTTTTTGTATGTCTAGGGGTTTCGTAGGTCTAGGTATTTATATGTCTATGGTGGCCTGATATGGTTCCCAATCAGAGGCAGCTGTTTATCGTTGTCTCTGATTGGGGATCATATTTAGGTAGCCATTTTCCATTTTGTGTTTGTGGGTTCTTATTCTATGTTTAGTTGCCTGTCTGCACTAGACGTATTAGCTCCACGGTTTGTTCAGTGTTCATTCTTATATTGTTAAAGAATGTATGCATACCACGCTGCGCCTTGGTCTCATTCATATGATGAACGTGACACTCTCTCTCTATGTCACAGACATGATGGGGCTGAAGCGCATGTTGGAGAAGCTGGGTGTGGCAAAGACTCACTTGGAGCTGAAAAAGATGATGTCAGATGTGGTTGGCGGTGCTGCACGAGACACGTTCTGTTACACAGACTTTCTCAATATGATGCTAGGGAAGAGGAATTCCATACTCCGACTGTAAGTTAGAAGGAAACTGACACTACATTAATGAAGGCATTACATTTGACCTGAAATGAAACTTCTGAATACGATTCTGAACTTTTGTAATCCACTGTATTTCCTTTAAGGCTATATGTCTTTTTGCTACATGACTTGTGTAATAATTTGTTATTTTATTTTTCTCTGCTGAAGGATCTTGATGTTTGAGGAGAAAGGGAAAGACCAGGAGCCCAAAGAGAGTGGACCACCGCAACGCAAGACTTTTTCAGATCTGCCCTGAAGGCAATTACGTTATGGATCCAATCTGTTCATATAAAAACTGAATGTCAAATGAACTGGGTTATACAGGTTTCATTGTAAGGAATAAAGAAAGGTTTGATTGATCCATAGGCTTGTCCATTTGTTGGTGAAAAACGTGTGTGCAGCTGCAGAACCTCATATCAAGCTCTTGATCGAATATACTTAAAGTATATTAATTGTCAGCATTTCTGATAAACTGATAGAATCCCATAACAGATTTGAGTGTTAGTGTAATGGTGAAAAACATCACTCAAAGTGAAAGGTAATCAAAGTGAAAAGTAAAATGATATATTCCATTCCTTTCTATGTAAGTGTCGAATAAAAATAGAGTAAACCTTGTTTGACTAAGCCTCTCCTCCAAAGAATGCAAAATTCTACATTCAGTTATGGCAGCACACAACGGGATAGCTACCCTGCCTTGCCTGTTGAACATGACAACAGGAAATCCTCAAATATCATCAGTGACCTGGGCAGAGATCAAGGGAGACAGTGAGATCCAAATACGTCAATAACCTACAGATATCTCCAACCAAACATTCCTAGGAAAAAGGGTGAGCTTTGGAGGGAATCTCAGTTCAGGAGATGCATCTTTGGCTCTTTCCATGGTGGAGTACAGTCACAGCCAATGGTACAGATGTAGGTTGCAGATGGGACAAAATGAACGCTGCTTTGAGGTCAAGCTACAGGTTAAAGGTGAGTATGTGCTAGTTCAGTTGTGGCCAAAAGTTTTGAGAACGACACATTAATTTTCCCAAAGTCTGCTGCCTCAGTTTGTATGATGGCAATTTGCATATACTCCAGAATGTTATGAAGAGTGATCAGATGAATTGCAATTAATTGCAAAGTCCCTCTTTGCCATGCAAATGAACTGAATCCCCCCAAAAACATTTCCTCTGCATTTTAGCCCTGCTACAAAAGGACCAGCTGACATCATGTCAGTGATTCTCTCGTTAACACAGGTGTGAGTGTTGACGAGGACAAGGCTGGAGATCACTCTGTCATGCTAATTGAGTTCAAATAACAGACTGGAAGCTTCAAAAGGAGGGTGGTGCTTGGAATCATTGTTCTTCCTCTGTCAACCATGGTTACTTCCAAAGACGTGCCGTCATCATTGCTTTGCACAAAAAAAGGGCTTCACAGGCAAGGATATTGCTGCCAGTAAGATTTCACTTAAATCAACCATTAATCGGATCATCATCAAGAACTTCAAGGTGAGCAGTTCAAGGAGAGCGGTTCAATTGTTGTGAAGAAGGCTTCAGGGCGCCCGAGAAAGTCCAGCAAGCGCCAGGACCGCCTTCTAAAGTTGATTCAGCTGCGCGATCGGGGCACCACCAGCACAGAGCTTGCTCAGGAATGGCAGCAGGCAGGTGTGAGTGCATCTGCACGCACAGTGAGGCAAAGAATTTTGGAGGATAGCCTGGGGTCAAGAATGGCAGCAAAGAAGCCACTTCTCTCCAAGAAAAACATCAGGGACCAACTGATATAGGACTGGGGTAAAGTAATTTTCTCTGATGAATCCCGTTTCCGATTGTTTGGGGCATCCGGAAAAAAGCTTGTCCGGAGAAGACAAGGTGAGTGCTACCATCAGTCCTGTGTGATGCCAACAGTAAAGCATCCTGAGACCATTCATGTGTGGGGTTGCTTCTCAGCCAAGAGAGTGGGCTCACTCACAATTTTGCAACCATGAATAAAGAATGGTACCAACACATCCTCCGAGAGCAACTTCTCCCAACCATCCAGGAACAGTTTGGTGATGAACAATGCTCTTTCCAGCATGATGGAGCACCTTGCCATAAGGCAAAAGTGATAACTAAGTGGCTCGGGGAACAAAACATTGATATTTTGGGTCCATGGCCAGGAAACTACCTAGACCTTAATCCCATTGAGAATTGTGGTCAATCCTCAAGAGGCAGGTGGACAAACAAAAACCCACAAATTCTGACAAACTCCAAGCATTGATTATGCAAGAATAGGATGCCATCAGTCAGGATGTTAATTGACAGCATGCCAGGGTGGATTGCAGAGGTCTTGAAAGAGAATGGTCAATAGTACAAATATTGACTCTTTGCATCAACTTCATGTAATTCTCAATAAAAGCTTTTAACACTTATGAAATGCTTGTAATTATACTTCAGTATTCCATAGTAACATCTGAGAAAAATATCTAAAGACACTGAAGCAGCAAACTTTGTGGAAATTAATATTTGTGTCATTCTCAAAACTTTTGGCCACGACTGTACATTCTTATTCAGAAATGGAAGTGAATGAGGTCGAAGTATCAGAGGTGGTAGGTGTGGTGAAGTTCTCGAAGCCCGAGGCTGGCACTGAGGGTCAAGATAAAGATGAGTCTGTGACAGTAGCAGTGGCGTTTTGGAAAAAGTGGACCGGTGCCATTGGCTGATCCATTAGTTGTTTCAGGATGGGTGAAAACAGAGTTGGGTACTGTGGAATCGATGACGGTAACCTAGTAGTACAGTAGTCTTGTGATAATTATTTGTGTTTCTGCTGGTCAGAGGGAGAAGGCACTCTGCGTTAAATGAATGGGGGCAAGAAATGTGAATCGTGTCGCTCTCAAGAATAGGGCGTCATTGAAAGGAGTGATTACTGAGGTAGCAGTATTTTTAAAAGTTAACCAACTGAAGGGGAAGATTCCCGGTGTTTGTGATGCTCGTCGTTTGGTGCGATGCAGACAGCGTGGCAAGAGTGGTGAAACAGAAGAATCATTGTCTGCTCTTTTGAGTTTTGATATTGAGAATTTGCCCGACAAAGTGATGTTAGGATATACAGTGCCTTGCGAAAGTATTCGGCCCCCTTGAACTTTGCGACCTTTTGCCACATTTCAGGCTTCAAACATAAAGATATAAAACTGTATTTTTTTGTGAAGAATCAACAAGTGGGACACAATCATGAAGTGGAACAACATTTATTGGATATTTCAAACTTTTTTAACAAATCAAAAACTGAAATATTGGGCGTGCAAAATTATTCAGCCCCTTTACTTTCAGTGCAGCAAACTCTCTCCAGAAGTTCAGTGAGGATCTCTGAATGATCCAATGTTGACCTAAATGACTAATGATGATAAATACAATCCACCTGTGTGTAATCAAGTCTCCGTATAAATGCACCTGCACTGTGAAAGTCTCAGAGGTCCGTTAAAAGCGCAGAGAGCATCATGAAGAACAAGGAACACACCAGGCAGGTCCGAGATACTGTTGTGAAGAAGTTTAAAGCCGGATTTGGATACAAAAAGATTTCCCAAGCTTTAAACATCCCAAGGAGCACTGTGCAAGCGATAATATTGAAATGGAAGGAGTATCAGACCACTGCAAATCTACCAAGACCTGGCCGTCCCTCTAAACTTTCAGCTCATACAAGGAGAAGACTGATCAGAGATGCAGCCAAGAGGCCCATGATCACTCTGGATGAACTGCAGAGATCTACAGCTGAGGTGGGAGACTCTGTCCATAGGACAACAATCAGTCGTATATTGCACAAATCTGGCCTTTATGGAAGAGTGGCAAGAAGAAAGCCATTTCTTAAAGATATCCATAAAAAGTGTTGTTTAAAGTTTGCCACAAGCCACCTGGGAGACACACCAAACATGTGGAAGAAGGTGCTCTGGTCAGATGAAACCAAAATTGAACTTTTTGGCAACAATGCAAAACGTTATGTTTGGCGTAAAAGCAACACAGCTGAACACACCATCCCCACTGTCAAACATGGTGGTGGCAGCATCATGGTTTGGGCCTGCTTTTCTTCAGCAGGGACAGGGAAGATGGTTAAAATTGATGGGAAGATGGAAGGAGCCAAATACAGGACCATTCTGGAAGAAAACCTGATGGAGTCTGCAAAAGACCTCAAATCAAATCAAATCAAATTTTATTTGTCACATACACATGGTTAGCAGATGTTAATGCGAGTGTAGCGAAATGCTTGTGCTTCTAGTTCCGACAATGCAGTAATAACAAGTAATCTAACTAACAATTCCAAAACTACTGTCTTGTACACAGTGTAAGGGGATAAAGAATATGTACATAAGGATATATGAATGAGTGATGGTACAGAGCAGCATAGGCAAGATACAGTAGATGGTATCGGGTACAGTATGTACAAATGAGATGAGTATGTAAACAAAGTGGCATAGTATAGTATAAAGTGGCTAGTGATACATGTATTACATAAGGATACCGTCGATGATATAGAGTACAGTATATACGTATGCATATGAGATGAATAATGTAGGGTAAGTAACATTTATATAAGGTAGCATTGTTTAAAGTGGCTAGTGATATATTTACATCATTTCCCATCAATTCCCATTATTAAAGTGGCTGGAGTTGAGTCAGTGTCAGTGTGTTGGCAGCAGCCACTCAGTGTTAGTGGTGGCTGTTTAACAGTCTGATGGCCTTGAGATAGAAGCTGTTTTTCAGTCTCTCGGTCCCAGCTTTGATGCACCTGTACTGACCTCGCCTTCTGGATGATAGCGGGGTGAACAGGCAGTGGCTCGGGTGGTTGATGTCCTTGATGATCTTTATGGCCTTCCTGTGACATCGGGTGGTGTAGGTGTCCTGGAGGGCAGGTAGTTTGCCCCCGGTGATGCGTTGTGCAGACCTCACTACCCTCTGGAGAGAATTTCTTCAGCCTCCTGAGGTTGAAGAGGCGCTGCTGCGCCTTCTTCACGATGCTGTCTGTGTGAGTGGACCAATTCAGTTTGTCTGTGATGTGTATGCCGAGGAACTTAAAACTTGCTACCCTCTCCACTACTGTTCCATCGATGTGGATAGGGGGGTGTTCCCTCTGCTGTTTCCTGAAGTCCACAATCATCTCCTTAGTTTTGTTGACGTTGAGTGTGAGGTTGTTTTCCTGACACCACACTCCGAGGGCCCTCACCTCCTCCCTGTAGGCCGTCTCATCGTTGTTGGTAATCAAGCCTACCACTGTTGTGTCGTCCGCAAACTTGATGATTGAGTTGGAGGCGTGCGTGGCCACGCAGTCGTGTGTGAACAGGGAGTACAGGAGAGGGCTCAGAACGCAACCTTGTGGGGCCCCAGTGTTGAGGATCAGCGGGGAGGAGATGTTGTTGCCTACCCTCACCACCTGGGGGCGGCCCGTCAGGAAGTCCAGTACCCAGTTGCACAGGGCGGGGTCGAGACCCAGGGTCTCGAGCTTGATGACGAGCTTGGAGGGTACTATGGTGTTGAATGCCGAGCTGTAGTCGATGAACAGCATTCTCACATAGGTATTCCTCTTGTCCAGATGGGTTAGGGCAGTGTGCAGTGTGGTTGAGATTGCATCGTCTGTGGACCTATTTGGGCGGTAAGCAAATTGGAGTGGGTCTAGGGTGTCAGGTAGGGTGGAGGTGATATGGTCCTTGACTAGTCTCTCAAAGCACTTCATGATGACGGATGTGAGTGCTACGGGGCGGTAGTCATTTAGCTCAGTTACCTTAGCTTTCTTGGGAACAGGAACAATGGTGGCCCTCTTGAAGCATGTGGGAACAGCAGACTGGTATAGGGATTGATTGAATATGTCCGTAAACACACCGGCCAGCTGGTCTGCGCATGCTCTGAGGGCGCGGCTGGGGATGCCATCTGGGCCTGCAGCCTTGCGAGGGTTAACACGTTTAAATGTCTTACTCACCTCGGCTGCAGTGAAGGAGAGACCGCATGTTTTCGTTGCAGGCCGTGTCAGTGGCACTGTATTGTCCTCAAAGCGGGCAAAAAAGTTATTTAGTCTGCCTGGGAGCAAGACATCCTGGTCCGTGACTGGGCTGGGTTTCTTCCTGTAGTCCGTGATTGACTGTAGACCCTGCCACATGCCTCTTGTGTCTGAGCCGTTGAATTGAGATTCTACTTTGTCTCTGTACTGGCGCTTAGCTTGTTTGATAGCCTTGCGGAGGGAATAGCTGCACTGTTTGTATTCGGTCATGTTACCAGACACCTTGCCCTGATTAAAAGCAGTGGTTCGCGCTTTCAGTTTCACACGAATGCTGCCATCAATCCACGGTTTCTGGTTAGGGAATGTTTTAATCGTTGCTATGGGAACGACATCTTCAACGCACGTTCTAATGAACTCGCACACCGAATCAGCGTATTCGTCAATGTTGTTATCTGACGCAATACGAAACATCTCCCAGTCCACGTGATGGAAGCAGTCTTGGAGTGTGGAGTCAGCTTGGTCGGACCAGCGTTGGACAGACCTCAGCGTGGGAGCCTCTTGTTTTAGTTTCTGTCTGTAGGCAGGGATCAACAAAATGGAGTCGTGGTCAGCTTTTCCGAAAGGGGGGCGGGGCAGGGCCTTATATGCGTCGCGGAAGTTAGAGTAACAATGGTCCAAGGTCTTTCCTCCCCTGGTTGCGCAATCGATATGCTGATAAAATTTGGGGAGTCTTGTTTTCAGATTAGCCTTGTTAAAATCCCCAGCTACAATGAATGCAGCCTCCGGATAAATTGTTTCCAGTTTGCAGAGAGTTAAATAAAGTTCGTTCAGAGCCATCGATGTGTCTGCTTGGGGGGGGATATATACGGCTGTGATTATAATCGAAGAGAATTCTCTTGGTAGATAATGCGGTCTACATTTGATTGTGAGGAATTCTAAATCAGGTGAACAGAAGGATTTGAGTTCCTGTATGTTTCTTTCATCGCACCATGTCACGTTAGTCATAAGGCATACGCCCCCGCCCCTCTTTTTACCAGAAATATGTTTTTTCCTGTCTGCGCGATGCGTGGAGAAACCTGTTGGCTGCACCGCTTCGGATAGCGTCTCTCCAGTAAGCCACGTTTCCGTGAAGCAAAGAACGTTACAGTCTCTGATGTCCCTCTGGAATGCTACCCTTGCTCGGATTTCATCAACCTTGTTGTCAAGAGACTGGACATTGGCAAGAAGAATGCTAGGGAGTGGTGCGCGCTGTGCCCGTCTCCGGAGTCTGACCAGAAGACCGCCTCGTTTCCCTCTCTTTCGGAGTCGTTTTTTTGGGTCGCTGCATAGGATCCACTCCGTTGTCCTGTTTGTAAGGCAGAACACAGGATCCGCGTCGCGAAAAACATATTCTTGGTCGTACTGATGGTGAGTTGATGCTGATCTTATATTCAGTAGTTCTTCTCGACTGTATGTAATGAAACCTAAGATGACCTGGGGTACTAATGTAAGAAATAACACGTAAAAAAACAAAAAACTGCATAGTTTCCTAGGAACGCGAAGCGAGGCGGCCATCTCTGTCGGCGCCGGAAGAGCTTCACAAGTTAGTCACCTGGAATGGGACGGAGATTTGTCTTCCAACAAGACAATGATCCAAAACATAAAGCAAAATCTACAATGGAATGGTTCAAAAATAAACATATCCAGGTGTTAGAATGGCCAAGTCAAAGTCCAGACCTGAATCCAATCGAGAATCTGTGGAAACTGTGAAAACTGCTGTTCACAAATGCTCTCCATCCAACCTCACTGAGCTCGAGCTGTTTTGCAAGGAGGAATGGGAAAAAATGTCAGTCTCTCGATGTGCAAAACTGATAGAGACATACCCCAAGCGACTTACAGCTGTAATCGCAGCAAAAGGTGGCGCTACAAAGTATTAACTTAAGGGGGCTGAATAATTTTGCACGCCCAATTTTTCAGTTTTTGATTTGTTAAAAAAGTTTGAAATATCCAATAAATGTCGTTCCACTTCATGATTGTGTCCCACTTGTTGATTCTTCACAAAAAAATACAGTTTTATATCTTTATGTTTGAAGCCTGAAATGTGGCAAAAGGTCGCAAAGTTCAAGGGGGCCGAATACTTTCGCAAGGCACTGTAAAGTAGAACTTTTTAATGTATATAAGCAAAGTGCATATAAATCTAACAATTATCAAACACTATCACTAGCAGGCCTGCTAGTTTCTCAAAGCTCCGCTACAGCTAGCTTCACAGTTGGGTGCACAGTTCGCATATGCCGTGGTAGGTTGTGCGTAGAACCTGCTTTATATGAGATTTTTGGGGGCAAATTCTACACTGTGCTCGAACATTGTCAACATTATTAAAATGCATCCAACTGCTACTGTGCTTCTGACTCATTTTCCAGCTGTTGTATTCACAGCTGTCCTTTATGAGGCATCAAAGCCAAAGGAACTGAGTAACATTAAGAAATGCTATAGATGGAAGGAATGCAGTTTGGAAACCTACCAAAAAACAATTAGGCAACAACAAATTCAATCCCTTTTAGACAATTTCCTGGGTAAAACGTTCCACTGTAATAGTGAAGGTGTAAACTTGGCAGTAGAAAATCTTAACAGTATATAATATCTCTCAGCTTCCCTAATCAAATCTAAAAATCTCAAATAGAAAACCGAAGAAAATGAACAACAATGACAAATGGTTTGATGAAGAATGCAAAAATCTAAGAAAGAAATTGAGAAACCTGTCCACCCAAAAACATAGAGACCCGGAAAACCTAGTCTACGCCTTCACTATGGTGAATCACTAAAACAATACAAAAATACACTACGGAAAAAGAAGGAACAGCACGTCAGAAATCAGCTCAATGTAATTGAGGAATCCATAGACTCGAACCACTTCTGGGAAAATTGGAAAACACCAAACAAACAACAACACGAATAATTATCTATCCAAAATGGAGATGTATGGGTAAACCACTTCTCTAATCTTTTTGGCTCTATAACAAAGAACAACGAGCAAAAACATATATATGATAAAATACAAATCTTAGAATCAACTATTAAAGACTACCAGAACCCACTGGATTCTCCAATTACCTTGAATGAGCTACAGGACAAAATAAAAACCTTCCAACCCAAAAAGGCATGTGGTGTTGATGGTATCCTGAATGAAATTATCAAATAATCAGACAACAAATTCCAATTGGCTATACTAAAACTCTTTAACATCATCATTAGCTCTGGCATCTTCCCCAATATTTGGAACCAAGGACTGATAGCCCCAATCCACAAAAGTGGAGACAAATTTGACCTCAATAGCTACCGTGGGATGTGCGTCAACAGCAACCTTGGGAAGATCCTCTGCATTATCATTAACAGCAGACTCGTACATTTCCTCAATGTACTGAGCAAATGTCAAATTGGCCTTTTACCAAATTACCGTACAACAGACCATGTACTAACCCTGCACACCCTAATTGACTATCAAACAAACCAAAACAAAGGCAAAGTCTTCTCATGCTTTGTTGATTTCAAAAAAGCCTTCGACTCAATTTGGCATGAGGGTCTGCTATACAAATTGATGGAAAGTGGTGTTGGGGGTAAAACATACAACATTATAAAATCCATGTAGACAAACAACAAGTGTGTGGTTAAATTAGGCAAAAAACACACACATTTCTTGCCACAGGGCCGTGGGGTGAGACAGGGATGCAGTTTAAGCCCCACCCTCTTCAACATATATATCAACGAATTGGCGCGGGCACTAGAAAAGTCTGCAGCACCCGGTCTCACCCAACTAGAATCTGAAGTCAAATGTCTACTGTTTGCTGATGATCTGGTGCTTCTGTCACCAACCAATGAGGGCCTACAGCAGCACCTAGATATTCTGCACAGATTCTGCCAGCCCTGACAGTAAATCTCAGTAAGACCAAAATAATGGTGTTCCAAAAAAGGTCGTCACCAGGACCACAAATAAAAATTCCATCTAGACACCGTTGCCCTAGAGCACACAAAAAAACTATACATACCTTGGCCTAAACATCAGCGCCACAGGTAACTTCCACAAAGCAGAGCACAAAGGCATTCTATGCCATCAAAAGGAACATAAATTTCAACATACCAATTATGAACTGGCTAAAAATACTTGAATCAGTCATAGAACCCTTTGCCCAAGATTTCAATAAATGGGACAAACACCAAATTGAGACTCTGCATGCAGAATTCTGCAAAAATATCATCTGTGTACAACGTAGAACACCAAATATTCTGCTCTGCATGCATTTAGGCCGATACCCACTTATTATCAAAATCCAGAAATCCAGCCATCACCTACAGAGAGATGAACCTGGAGAAGAGTCCCCTAAGCAAGCTGGTCCTGGTGCTCTGTTCACAAACAGACCCCACAGAGCCCCAGGACAGCAACACAATTAGACCCAACATAATCACGAGAAAACAAAAAGATAATTACTTGACACATTGGAAAGAATTAACAAAAAAACAGAGCAAACTAGAATGCTATTTGGCCCTAAACAGAGTACCCAGTGGCAGAATACCTGACCACTGTGACTGACACAAACTTAAGGAAAGCTTTGACTATGTACAGACTCAGTGAGCATAGCCTTGCTATTGAGAAAGGCCGCCGTAGGCAGACATGGCTCTCAAGAGAAGACAGGCTATGTGCACACTGCCCACAAAATGAGGTGGAATCTGAGCTGCACTTCCTAACCTTCTGCCCAATGTATGACCATATTAGAGACGCATATTTCCCTCAGATTACACAGATCCACAAAGAATTCGAAAACAAACCCAATTTTGATAAACTCCCATATACATAATATGACATTTGTAATGTCTTCATTCTTTTGAAACTTCTGTATGTTTAATGTTTACTGTTGATTTTTATTGTTTATTTCACTTTTGTTTATTATCTACCTCAGTTGCTTTGGCAATGTTAAGACATGTTTCCCATGCCAATAAAGCCCCTTGAATTGAATTGAATTGAGTTGGCTCGGCCCTCCCTCACGCATCTTTGGTTCATTGGTTGACACTACGTGTCTGATTGACAGGAACAACAGGTGAGGCTGTTAGTCTTAGCACAGTCAGAACGAAAGTATGCGCTTGAGCATTTAGGCCTATATAATAAAAATAAAAATAAATGGTTATTTGAATTAGTTAATTCTATTAATTTAAATCTTTGGATTATTAATATCTTATTTTTAAAATATTTTTATAAATAGATTGGGCTCTTCTGATATGCTCTTAGAGCCGACTCGTTCGCGAACGACCCATCACTAATACTTTGCGGTTTGACTGGAACAACAAACTGTTCATCAACACAGGTAACTGAGCTAAACGACTACCGCCCCGTAGCACTCACTTCCGTCATCATGAAGTGCTTTGAGAGACTAGTCAAGGACCATATCACCTCCACCCTACCTGACACCCTAGACCCACTCCAATTTGCTTACCACCCAAATAGGTCCACAGACGATGCAATCTCAACCACACTGCACACTGCCCTAACCCATCTGGACAAGAGGAATACCTATGTGAGAATGCTGTTCATCGACTACAGCTCGGCATTTAACACCATAGTGCCCTCCAAGCTCGTCATCAAGCTCGAGACCCAGAGGGTAGGCAACAACATCTCCACCCCGCTGATCCTCAACACTGGGGCCCCACAAGGGTGCGTTCTGAGCCCTCTCCTGTACTCCCTGTTCACCCACGACTGTGTGGCCATGCACGCCTCCAACTCAATCATCAAGTTTGCGGACGACACAACAGTGGTAGGCTTGATTACCAACAACGACGAGACGGCCTACAGGGAGGAGGTGAGGGCCCTCGGAGTGTGGTGTCAGGAAAATAACCTCACACTCAACGTCAACAAAACTAAGGAGATTATTGTGTACTTCAGGAAACAGCAGAGGGAACACCCCCCCTATCCACATCGATGGAACAGTAGTGGAGAGGGTAGTAAGTTTTAAGTTCCTCGGCGTACACATCACAGACAAACTGAATTGGTCCACCCACACAGACAGCATTGTGAAGAAGGCGCAGCAGCGCCTCTTCAATCTCAGGAGGCTGAAGAAATTCGGCTTGTCACCAAAAGCACTCACAAACTTCTACAGATGCACAATCGAGAGTATCCTGTCGGGCTGTATCACCGCCTGGTACGGCAACTGCTCCGCCCACAACCGTAAGGCTCTCCAGAGGGTAGTGAAGTCTGCACAACGCATCACCGGGGGAAAACTACCTGCCCTCCAGGACACCTACACCATCCGATGTCACAGGAAGGCCATAAAGATCATCAAGGACAACAACCACCCGAGCCACTGCCTGTTCACCCCGCTATCATTCAGAAGGCGAGGTCAGTACAGGTGCATCAAAGCTGGGACCGAGAGACTGAAAAACAGCTTCTATCTCAAGGCCATCAGACTGTTAAACAGCCACCACTAACATTGAGTTGCCAACACACTGACTCAACTCCAGCCACTTTAATAATGGGAATTGATGGGAAATTATGTAAAATATATCACTAGCCACTTTAAACAATGCTACCTAATATAATGTTTACATACCCTACATTATTAATCTCATATGTATACGTATATACTGTACTCTATATCATCTACTGCATCTTTATGTAATACAAGTATCACTAGCCACTTTAACTATGCCACTTTGTTTACATACTCATCTCATATGTATATACTGTACTCAATACCATCTACTGTATCTTGCCTATGCCGCTCTGTACCATCACTCATTCATATATCTTTATGTACATATTCTTTATCCCCTTACACTTGTGTCTATAAGGTAGTAGTTTTGGAATTGTTAGCTAGATTACTTGTTGGTTATTACTTCATTGTCGGAACTAGAAGCACAAGCATTTCGCTACACTCGCATTAACATCTGCTAACCATGTGTATGTGACAAATACAATTTGATTTGATTTGATTTGAGGTCCGAGAAGCCGAAGATTCCACCGGAAGTAGTATTCTTGTTTACAGCAGTTAGCTAAAGTGTTAGCTAGTTAGCAAAGTAGCTACCGGTAGATATATCTAGCTAACATAAAAGAGGGTGAGTAAACGTGTGCTGACACAACACATTTGGTTTTACACAGTACTAAATTCAGTGTTTACTTTCAAATCACTATGTTTTTTCATGCGTGTGGAAAATGTCCGTTACCTAGCTAACGTTATTAAACCAATGTAACTAGCGAGTAAACACGGGGTTAGCTAGTGTTATCTATGTAGCTAACGTTAGCTAGCTAGAGTTCTTTATGCAGAATTTGACTAATAACAATAGGTTTTTGTTCTAGCCAAGTACTAACACATCTGGGCTTGGTGATTTAGCTAGCTAACATCTGGGGCAGAAATAAAGCCTGCTGTGTACACATACTTCAGGTCCCTGGATCAGAATGGAATACACCACTAGCTAATATCACATTTTATTGGTCACATACACATGGTTAGCAGATGTTATTGCGAGTGTAGCGAAATGCTTAGCCCAGCTAGCTTTATATTCTAGTGCTACAATGGAAATTCTGAAATACATGTAATTCTTGCATGCCGTTGCACCATCACCCCCCACTTGTTCAGAAGATGAGCAGCTCGGAGGAGGTGTCATGGATCTCCTGGTTCTGTGGCCTGAGGGGGAATGAGTTTTTCTGTGAGGTGAGTAGATAGCTAGTTATGTCAGAGCATCAAAGAATGAGAAGGACAGACAGGGGAAATACTATTGCTCTGACTTAGCCAACTGTTTGTGAAGCTAGTTGATCCTTTGAAATACAGAATGAACTGTTACAACTACCAGCCAAATATACCTAAAACACCGATGGAGAATTCCATGTGAAAGAGGACCAAAATACAGTGTTTAAACTCGTGGGGTGGTTTTGTATTGGTGCCATAGTGTGTAACCGTGACATAAGCTTGTTATGGCGTGGTGGTAGATTCAGATATTCCAACACAGTGCACCGTGTAGGCTACTTTGCTTAATTCTACCTTTAACTCTTCTGCTTGTCTTAATTGCCAATACTGAAGTAATCCCTTTAACCTGTTATGCAATTGACCGACCGTGGCCAATTCATAAAAAGTGGTAGACATTGTTTGGCAGCTGAAAGCTACTAACCATGTTGATCCATTTCACTTTATCAGGTTGATGAGGACTACATTCAGGACAAGTTTAACCTGACAGGGCTCAATGAGCAGGTGCCTCACTACCGCCAGGCCCTTGACATGATCCTGGACCTGGAGCCAGGTGAGCTCATCACTACACCGTCTGGCATGACTTCACACTGACACTTCCTATAGGCTAATTTATCAGTTCTGTTTGTATTTACAAGTGCCTTTCAAAAGACACAAGGACACAGTACTGTGACTACATACTTTGATTCAGTGCATCTATAGGTTGAAGTCTACCTTGTGTTGATCTGAAAGCCTCACATGTGTGTATAAAGACAGGAAAGACATGCAGACGCTATAATGCTGCCTCCCAGTGCTTTATTCATGCACCATGTCACTATAGGCTTCTGTGTACCTTGTGTGTTGATCTGAAAGCCTCACGGTCATGTCTGTCTGTCAGATGAGGAGTTGGAAGACAACCCCAACCAGAGTGACCTGATAGAGCAGGCTGCAGAGATGCTGTACGGGCTGATCCACGCACGCTACATCCTCACCAACAGAGGCATCGCTCAGATGGTAATAAACCCTAGATCTGTATATATTGTTCTGGAGTCTGGATAATCTCTATATCAGTGGTCTCCAACAGGTAGACTGTGAGCTACCAGTAGCTCGCAGCCCACCTAGGAGTAGCTCGCCAATCAATTCTGAAAGTACATTACACTCAAATTAAAATGTGTTCGTTTTTTTCTTAGACCTCAAAAATGGTCTTCTCATGTGATTTAGAGCTTTGACATGGACTCAGAACATCCATTTTCAGTCTTTCTCTGTGAAGAATTGTAATATTGAACAAATGTTAAATTAAAATAAAAAAAAATCCCAAACCAGGAGAAATAAAACAGTGAAAAGAGAATTCAGGAAAATGTGAAATATAATTTTATGGGGCCCACTTAGTTGTCTATTAACTTATTTTACCAGGTATATTGACAAAACAACTATTTGAAAGCTATAAAATAAAAATGTAGTTCGTGACATGCTTCATTTTTTTTGTTTTAAGTAGCTCGTGCTAGAAAAGGTTGGAGACCCCTGTTCTAAATTCTACCTGTCCGTTTATGTAGTTAGTTTTGCCTTCTTGGACTAGCTGTGTGACCATGTTACACACTGAAATAGTTTTTGGTTTGCAGCTGGATAAGTACCAACAAGGGGACTTTGGCTATTGCCCAAGAGTGTACTGTGAGAATCAACCCATGCTTCCTATTGGTGAGTTTGACTTTAATGTATTCATACTCCTGTTCACTTACAGAACATACCTCTTCTCTTTTCATGGAATTGAACCATTTCTCTCCAGTCACATTTTGAACTATATCACAGATTGTCAGCAGTATTTCACACAGGTCTGAGGGAATCGTCAAAAAGATTACTCTTGCTTGTACAGTAAATATATTTGATCAATATTGAATTGCCAGCTGACACCAGAATAGACGTCTGTGCCCTCAGCGGTGTTACATAATGTTGATCTCTCCTCTCCCATAGGTCTGTCAGACATCCCAGGTGAGGCAATGGTGAAGCTGTATTGTCCAAAGTGCATGGATGTGTACACCCCCAAGTCCTCTCGGCACCACCACACGGACGGGGCCTACTTCGGGACAGGCTTCCCCCACATGCTATTTATGGTGCACCCAGAGTACCGGCCAAAACGACCTGCCAACCAGTTTGTGCCAAGGTTTATTTCTATAATTATCTTTGCAAATTCATCAAGAGGATCTGTTTGCCCCATTTGATTTGTTCGTGTTATTACATAATTCATGTTCAGCTGGGAACTGTAACAAAAACCATTTGCTTGATTTGAAGATGACATTTTTTTCCCTCGGTAAGGAGATTGAGACATGTTAGCATAATGGCAGCCTTCTACAATCCACACTGTTATTGTGTTGTAATATTTAGTTGTTGTTTTTTCTCAGGCTATATGGCTTCAAGATCCACCCCATGGCTTATCAACTCCAACTCCAGGCTGCCTCCAGCTTCAAGAGTCCTGTGAAGGCTATTCGCTAGAACTTACACACCCGGCTGGGAAAGAGACATTTTGACTTGGTTGGAATGAAAGCAGTGGATTATGTAGCTCAATAAAGGCTTGTTAAAAACACATTATGACAGATACAATACATACATGTAGATCAGGGATGGGAAACTACAGTCATCTTGGGTCGCAGTATTACCCCATTCATAGCAAACACAGCTGACACATTGTATTCTAAACTGAGGATCATGCTTAGTTAATTATTGGAGTCAGGTGTGTTAGCTGCAGCAAAAATATCACACCAATCAGGCCCCAGAAGGACTGGAGTTGACCATCCCTGATGTAGTTAGATGTCAACGTCCGGACCAGGCCATCATCTGTTACACAGGATGCTCTTTGGTGATTGGCTCCCTCTGTGCTTTAGCCTATCATAACCCTACTGACTACAATCGTGCAACTCTTCCCCTCTCCTTGACAGGACCCAATCTTTCAAACCTTTTTTCAGTTTGGCTCGCTAAGGCAGGGTTTTCCAAACTCAGTCCTGAGGCCCCCCCCAGGTGCACCTTTTGTTTTTTGCCCAATTCTGATCTTTTGCCCACGTATTGTCAAAAGAGCTGATGTGATTGGTCAGAGTTGGGCAGCCTGTGTGAGCACATCCCAATACCTGTTTTCACACTATCATGCTGACCTGCAAAGTATTGGGCTGGCTCAGATACATTCTCTACATGGTTTCCTTTCCCGCATGGTTCCATTACCGAGGGTGGACACGTAACTTAGCAGTGTGAAAAGGCTGATATAAAACGATCTTCAATGATTGTTCATATCCAGATGATTGGCTGAGAATCCAATTAACAACCAGTTTGATATGTATGATAGATTCCCTAGAGAATGGATGCTGCACAAATTGAATTTAAGACGGAGTTTATTAGATGTATAAGATGTGTTCTCAGGGTGAAGGGCAACATGGGTTTGCTTTGTGCTGACATAAAACACCAGTGCTGGAACACTCACTGTCCCAAAGTGAAAATGTTCGGGCCACTTAAGCCATCATTAGTTGTGAACATGTCCATGACAGAGCAGAGTTGTCTCTTGACTGGACATTGAGACACATGGTTTCTCTTGACTGGACACTGAGACGCATGGTTTCTCTTGACTGGACACTGAGACGCATGGTTTCTCTTGACTGGACACTGAGACGCATGGTTTCTCTTGACTGGACACTGAGACGCACGGTTTCTCTTGACTGGACACTGAGACGCACGGTTTCTCTTGACTGGACACTGAGACGCATGGTTTCTCTTGACTGGACACTGAGACGCATGGTTTCTCTTGACTGGACACTGAGACGCATGGTTTCTCTTGACTGGACACAGACGCATGGTTTCTCTTGACTGGACACTGAGACGCATGGTTTCTCTTGACTGGACACTGAGACGCATGGTTTCTCTTGACTGGACACTGAGACGCATGGTTTCTCTTGACTGGACACTGAGACGCATGGTTTCTCTTGACTGGACACTGAGACGCATGGTTTCTCTTGACTGGACACTGAGACGCATGATTTCTCTTGACTGGACACTGAGACGCATGGTTTCTCTTGACTGGACACTGAGACGCATGGTTTCTCTTGACTGGACACAGACGCATGGTTTCTCTTGACTGGACACTGAGGCGCATGGTTTCTCTTGACTGGACACTGAGACGCATGGTTTCTCTTGACTGGACACTGAGACGCATGGTTTCTCTTGACTGGACACTGAGACGCATGGTTTCTCTTGACTGGACACTGAGACGCATGGTTTCTCTGGACTGGACACTGAGACGCATGGTTTCTCTTGACTGGACACTGAGACGCATGGTTTCTCTTGACTGGACACTGAGACACATGGTTTCTCTTGACTGGACACTGAGACGCATGGTTTCTCTTGACTGGACACTGAGACGCATGGTTTCTCTTGACTGGACACTGAGACGCATGGTTTCTCTTGACTGGACACTGAGACACATGGTTTCTCTTGACTGGACACAGACGCATGGTTTCTCTTGACTGGACACTGAGACACATGGTTTCTCTTGACTGGACACTGAGACGCATGGTTTCTCTTGACTGGACACTGAGACACATGGTTTCTCTTGACTGGACACTGAGACGCATGGTTTCTCTTGACTGGACACTGAGACACATGGTTTCTCTTGACTGGACACTGAGACGCATTGGTCTGTTACAATATGAAGTGGTATTGAACACACAGGTGGATGTCTTTCATGTTGATAACCTATAGCTACAACCAGTTTACATTATGGTACTACATTTTACATTAAATATGTTTTTCTTTCAGTCTACAATTCCAGTGGTAATGCTATTATTGATTTTCTGAAGTCTGTATGCAAGCATCTGGAATTAAGAATTTTTAATAAAATTGTATTTCTTACAATTCTATTGGTCACCTTTTTTTATAAAAAAAATGTTCTTATTGTGACTGAAATCCTGCTCAGACAGACACTACACACCACTTGATAATTCATCCTGATTTTATTTAATTTTAAAGACAGGGATATGTCACAAAAGCAATAAGTTTACAAATCTAAAAACGAAGGGTTCCGCTGAGATTCTAGTTTATGCCCTCAAGATCCTTCTAGCTAATAGTTTGTGCCACCTTCACAAACTTCTTCAGAGGGGAAGAAAGGTCTGCTACCAATTGTCATTCTCTAAAGGGGTTCTCATACAAGTATCTTTATCTGATCTACAAAAGGACAGGGTACACCAACTGGTAGAGGAATCTACTCTAAAACAGGTGGTAAGAAAGATTTACAAACTAGATGATTATGAATGTGACTTCTGTGTCTAAAAGCCTGCGAACAGGCTCGTGTTTTAAAAAACATCCCAGTACAAAGAATCACATGAAACAGTCTCTACTTTACAAAGAAATGATGGTAGAACATGTACAAAAGGACTAAATATGTTCCCCTGTATGAAATAAAAGCCACATACACTGGGACAGCTGCCTTTTGATAGTGATAAATACATCTTGCACAGGTTTAAGTGTTTAAGAGCTGAGAATCATTTGGACCCATCTGCAGGGCTAGAATGTACATTAAGACTGAACATTCTTCATACAATCATATACAGAGGGGTTTTGTCCTGCAGTATTGATAAAGACATAAAACCTGAGAAACAGACTAAAGCATTGTTTCATCAAATCAACCACATTTCTATCTAAAATCATTTTAAGGGACAAAACACAGCGGGACTTTCCATTGCTCTCACGTCAGACTGCATGGGGCAGTCCTAGAGGTCAATGGTGCGTTAAAAGAGGAAGAAAAACAATGGTGAATATGTACTGGGAAACATGGGGGCACTCCCAAATTCAAGCTGTAAAAAAAAAAGAAGACAATATTGATATGAGAAGCTACCATTGAGTAGGATATGAACTTCAATAACTTAAACACCTCATTTTGTACAAATACTATAAAAGCAGTAATGCTATAAAATAGAGTAAACATTTCAAAACAGATAGTTGTCATCACGTCAAAGTTTATACCGAGGGTCATCGTGGCCTGACCTAGTAGTATTACACATGTTAACTTGGCTGGTTAAGAAAGAGAGAGTTTACCTGAGCAGAGAACAAATCCAAAACAGGCATGGTTGTTGGAGTATGCAATATCTTTGTTCAATACTTTTAAGTGAGGTATGTCATTTCAATTTGAATATTCAATCAAAAAAAAGAATATTCCTCAATTATAAACATAAACAAACTCAAAGGAGTTATCCCTTTCCAAAAATAGGTCTAGTTTCTGTCCGGCATCTTAATCTGATTGAAAAAGTCTGATAATGTTATTACTTAAAGCCCAGTTGAAAACAGTGCATTTCTGTCAAAATGAGCATGTTAAAGGGAGACTCAGTAAAATGCCGTTGCCTCGACCAGCACCGCAGATACTGAGATGAGCCAGATGCAAGACTTGGCTCTCACACAGTATCTGCGCATGTGCACGGGTTCACTTCACTCTGTTCACAGCGTTGGAACCATGGCACCAAAACAGCGGAGAAGTCGAGCCTCTCGCTTCAACGTTCTTAGTTGTTTGGCTGAAATTGACCCACTACCCTGTTTACTTTCTGCATCTCCGTCATATCGCTGAGTCCACACTTAAACTCAATGACACAGTAGTGGCAATACAAACGACAGAAAAATATGTTGTAAATAAACATTTAAACGCAAATGACCTAAATGCTCTTAGAACTGAAAAGGTTCATCTTTCCTACTATAATGATACAAAAAAAAGTAATTTGGCGAAATATGAGTTTGAGTGGAATAGACCAAAATGAAGCCAACATACAGTCAGAACAGCAGTATGGAAAGAGAGGACACAATAGGCTTTCTCCCTGGCCTGTTCATATCCCACTGGGCAGGGAGACACCAGGATGCATCCCAAATGGCACCATATTCCCTTTATAATGCACTACTTTTAACCAGGGCTCTGGTCAAGAGATGTAACCACAGTGGTTCTGGAAGGGACCAGTCAGGACACAATGTCCGTATGGGTTGAGGAGGTGGGGGTGGCTCTGGGACAGGGAGGTTAGTCTGTACTACAAAGCTCTGGTGTCTTGAGCATCAGATCCATAGGGCTCCCTGACTGTGTGTTGAGCATCAGATCCATAGGGCTCCCTGACTGTGTGTTGAGCTGAATCACATTGCTGTTGCTCCGCCGTCGCTTCCCTGCAGGAGACAAAGCTTCAGTTAACCTCCACCTAGCTGGCTGTACACCTTATGACAAAAATGTGTCACAGTGAAGCATTGTGTTTGACCAGGCCTTGGTGTGTGTAGAAGGAGCCGTCATAGACACCGTACTGTACCTGGTCATCCTCTGAGTCGGCAGTGATGACGATCCTCTTCTCCACTCTGGTCTCTGACGCTCCTCCTTTCACCACCTGGGACAAGAGAAATAGTCAGAGGCCATGACACAGCTGAGGTGTGTGTGCGGTCTATGGTGTGCCCTTACCTTGGAGATGTGAGTGGTGGTGGTAGTGATGGAGGTGCCACTGGTTTCCCTGCTGCTCTCTGAGGTAATGGACTGAATGCTGCTCAGTGCTGTGGCCTCTTTCCCCCCATCTGTCCCATCAACTGACACCTGAGAGGAAACAAACAGAAATAATGGCTCCATGGTAACACCTCAGTCATCGGTGCACTGTACTGAACGTTTCAGAAAGAAATGCCATGTATAGATCCCTGAACACGGCCCTGATTGTACCCTGTGGAGGTGGAACCACAGAGTTCCCCAGCTGTAGCATCATCTATATGATCATGGGGTGGCTACCTCTGCAGACTCGTAGCTGATAGTCTGGGTCTGAACGATAGGGACATCCTTAGTGGAGACGTCAGTAGGGAGGGAGTTGGACACGTCTGTGATGGTGACTGTCTGGGTCTGCACCAGAGGGGGCTGGGGTGGGAGGAGAACACACTCCAATCAGTTTGACTGAACGTTGCACATCAACATGAGAAGAGCCGACATGGTTCCTTTCTTCTATACATGTCAGAGATATAGGCTCTATATCACATCATTATATCTCAACCTTACATGATGTTGTGTCCAGTGTTTATATACATTATTGGTTGTGCCCAATTGAACATTGCACAGCTGTAACTTTCCAATGTTTCATCAACCACGCCCCTCAAACCACACCCCTCTTTTCATTCACAACTGATTGGGTCCCTCGTTCCCACTCCCCTAGTTTTACCAAGATGTCCTTCCCACCACCACAAGGTCAGAGAGAGAAAGACGATTCATCTAGTGTGTCAGAAAGAGAAAGACAATTCATCTAGTGTGTCAGAGAGAGAAAGACAATTCATCTAGTGTGTCAGAGAGAGAAAGACAAGTCATCTAGTGTGTCAGAAAGAGAAAGACAATTCATCTAGTGTGTCAGAGAGAGAAAGACAATTCATCTAGTGTGTCAGAGAAAGAAAGACGATTCATCTAGTGTGTCAGAGAGAGAAAGACAATTCATCTAGTGTGTCAGAGAGAGAAAGACAATTCATCTAGTGTGTCAGAAAGAGAAAGACAATTCATCTAGTGTGTCAGAAAGAGAAAGACAATTCATCTAGTGTGTCAGAGAGAGAAAGACAATTCATCTAGTGTGTCAGAGAGAGAAAGACAAGTCATCTAGTGTGTCAGAGAGAGAAAGACAATTCATCTAGTGTGTCAGAGAGAGAAAGACAATTCATCTAGTGTGTCAGAGAGAGAAAGACGATTCATCTAGTGTGTCAGAGAGAGAAAGACAATTCATCTAGTGTGTCAGAGAGAGAAAGACAATTCATCTAGTGTGTCAGAGAGAGAAAGACAATTCATCTAGTGTGTCAGAGAGAGAAAGACAATTCATCTAGTGTGTCAGAGAGAGAAAGACAATTCATCTTGTGTCAGAGAGAGAAAGACAAGTCATCTAGTGTCAGAGAGAGAAAGACAATTCATCTACTGTCAGAAAGAGAAAGACAATTCATCTAGTGTGTCAGAGAAAGAAAGACGATTCATCTAGTGTGTCAGAGAAAGAAAGACGATTCATCTAGTGTGTCAGAGAGAGAAAGACAATTCATCTAGTGTGTCAGAAAGAGAAAGACAATTCATCTAGCGTGTCAGAGAGAGAAAGACAATTCATCTAGTGTGTCAGAGAGAGAAAGACAATTCATCTAGTGTGTCAGAGAGAGAAAGACAATTCATCTAGTGTGTCAGAGAGAGAAAGACAATTAATCTAGTGTGTCAGAGAGAGAAAGACAATTCATCTAGTGTGTCAGAGAAAGAAAGACGATTCATCTAGTGTGTCAGAGAGAGAAAGACAATTCATCTAGTGTGTCAGAGAAAGAAAGACGATTCATCTAGTGTGTCAGAGAAAGAAAGACGATTCATCTAGTGTGTCAGAGAGAGAAAGACAATTCATCTAGTGTGTCAGAGAGAGAAAGACAATTCATCTTGTGTCAGAAAGAGAAAGACAAGTCATCTAGTGTGTCAGAGAGAGAAAGACAAGTCATCTAGTGTGTCAGAGAGAGAAAGACAATTCATCTAGTGTGTCAGAGAGAGAAAGACAATTCATCTAGTGTGTCAGAGAGAGAAAGACAAGTCATCTAGTGTGTCAGAGAGAGAAAGACAATTCATCTAGTGTGTCAGAGAGAGAAAGACAATTCATCTAGTGTGTCAGAGAAAGAAAGACGATTCATCTAGTGTGTCAGAGAAAGAAAGACGATTCATCTAGTGTGTCAGAAAGAGAAAGACAATTCATCTAGCGTGTCAGAGAGAGAAAGACAATTCATCTAGTGTGTCAGAAAGAGAAAGACAATTTGTCTAGTGTGTCAGAGAGAGAAAGACAATTCATCTAGTGTGTCAGAGAGAGAAAGACGATTCATCTAGTGTGTCAGAGAGAGAAAGACAATTTGTCTAGTGTGTCAGAGAGAGAAAGACAATTCATCTAGTGTGTCAGAGAGAGAAAGACAATTCATCTAGTGTGTCAGAGAAAGAAAGACGATTCATCTAGTGTGTCAGAGAAAGAAAGACGATTCATCTAGTGTGTCAGAAAGAGAAAGACAATTCATCTAGCGTGTCAGAGAGAGAAAGACAATTCATCTAGTGTGTCAGAGAGAGAAAGACAATTCATCTAGTGTGTCAGAGAGAGAAAGACAATTCATCTAGTGTGTCAGAGAGAGAAAGACAATTAATCTAGTGTGTCAGAGAAAGAAAGACAATTCATCTAGTGTGTCAGAGAGAGAAAGACGATTCATCTAGTGTGTCAGAGAGAGAAAGACAATTCATCTAGTGTGTCAGAGAGAGAAAGACAATTCATCTAGTGTGTCAGAGAGAGAAAGACAATTCATCTAGTGTGTCAGAGAGGGAAAGACGATTCATCTAGCGTGTCAGAGAGAGAAAGACAATTCATCTAGTGTGTCAGAGAGAGAAAGACAATTCATCTTGTGTCAGAGAGAGCGCTTGAAAGAGAAGAATAGCGACACGGTCCTTCCCATCGCCCCCAACACCAGAGAAAACACCATCACTGTGCACCGCCTCTGCAGCCAGCTCTAGCAGAACTCAACCATCCATCCAGTATGACTACAGTACAGATTCAGTGTTTACAGTTTGGATTCCTTGTAGCCATGCTGCAGAAGGGTGAGTGTACACTGTCCCCCATGGAATCACCCAGACAGAGCAGAGGACAGGCAGAGTACAGGTAGAGGACAGGCAGAGGAGTCAATCAACAGGAGCTGGTCAGGGCAGAGGGAGGGCTACCTGGAAACAGCGTATGACATGGGGAACACCGCTCACGAAATAGGAGGTGTGGGAGGTTCCAGTTATCCTCCCAGACTGCTCCCCCCTCGACCCTGGGTCTGCCGGCTCCTCCTCCTCCAGCACTGTACCCTGGAGCTGATAGGAGTGGGGCAGCTGTGCCCTCTCCACCTCAACGACAGGTACGTGGCTGGTGGTGGTCCCAGAGCTAACATGCTCATCATCCTGAACATATGGCCCTGCCACCCCAGGTGCATCATGGGATTTGGAGTCAACCCTATCAGGCCCAGTTTCTGTGCTAGCAGGGCTGGGGCTGGGCCCCCCCGATGGTCTTACAGTGTTGCTGGACTCGTCCTGTTGTAGCGCTGCCTTAGTGTCCAGCTCTTCCCTTATAGGAGTAATACACACACTCTAGAGGAAAGACACAGCACACATATATCCACTGTGTGAACAACAGCAGGGAATGAAACAATGTTTTCCACCATCAAACATGTTCAGCAAGAATTTATTGCATTTTGATTGTCAAAGGGGCATGCAGCAGGACAAAATATATTGCAGTTGACAAGAGTGTTTTACCAAATACCAGTGAACGAAACTTAGGTCATGTATACTATAACATTTGATCAAGCTGCCCCAAAGTTACCTCGTCAGTGTTAGATAAAATAACAGTGAATTGTGATGAGGTATACACTGTATACTCAAAAATACACTGTAGCTGTCCACTAGTGCTGGGTTAATGTGCTTCTATAGAAGACTTCATACATGAAATACCACAACACGCCACTAACTAATCCTACGATGACATATGACAACATTGATGTCTGTCTGGATGTGTACAAAAACACCTTCCATTAGTGGAACCTGCACATATCAAAACTGTTCCTACTGTAAAAAGCCACCTGTCAACTGTCATTGTCAGACGCACCTCGTCTAGTCCAGATAATCAGATATACAAAAACAGAAGTGGGGTCATCGTCAAGTCTTTCAACTTTTTAGGAAGGAGCAACAGTCTGTAGGAACAGTCAGGAAGAGTTGGGGAGGGGGGGACTGAGCAAGATACACAGGAAGTAAGAGTCACATGACAGGAAGCAGCTTCTGAAGTAGAAGAAGATGATGATGAAGAGCTGTGATGAAGAAGAGAAGAAGAAGGAGCTAGAGGTTGATGGCCTGCCTACACACATCCCTCTCTCTGGTCCTCTCCCTCTGGGCTGGCTCGAGGGGCCCCTAGGATGCCACCTCAGCTGCGTTTAGAGTAGAAGTCTTGCAGGGGGCCACGCGGAAGGCGGATGGCGAACTGAGGGGAGAAGGGTGAGGGTGGAGAGGGGGAGAGAGATGAGAGAGGTAGGGGATGTTGAAATGTCTGATGTAGGGTAATGGATAGGAAGGCTATGCAAAGCTGTGTCATGGTCTAAGAGAGGAAGAATGGAGAACGCATGTCTGAGTTGGACTAGGTGGTTATGGGTAACCTGTGGGCCTTCAGACTTCAGTTGTGGGCTTGGGGACAGGAGTATCAGTACACGGAATAACAAAGCAAAGTGAGAAAAAGGAAGTGCGGGAAAGCAGAGTTAGGGAAAGAGGGGCAGTATTTGGGAGAAGGAGGCAGGATGGAGGACATGAAGCAGAAAACAAGCACATCACTGAGGGAAAGAGGAGACAGGAGGACGAGCACACAGCTCAACTCTTCTAATCCAAGGTCATGATCTTCAAGTCACAGGGTCATGCAGTTTCTCTGTCCAATCAGGTCTGGTTGTCATGCACTGAGGGGAGGGTCAGACTAAGGGACAGCCAATGAATGAGGAGGTAAAGACAGAGCTGGGCTTAGAAACCTGACCAATAGGCTCAGACACCACATGCCCAAACCATAAGTCCCTTCCCCACAACAAACAGCTGAACATTCAGACAGACTGGGCCACAAGGCGAACAGACTGATCTGTTCCAATCAGTCTGGACAAGGTGTTCTTCAGTTGGCCCATGCAAACAGAAATCGTTCCATTTTAGTAGGGTAGTAATGACAGAAAGCCTTTCATAGACTAGATGGGTCCGGTTGAAGACAAAAGGCCTTGTTCAAAGACATGCAATAAGTGTTTGCATCGCATCAACACAAACCAAGAGGAACAAAAAGTAGAACCACAGGATGGTGTTGTGGTTCTCCACCCCAACACATCAACTCAGAGAACACAACAGACAGCCATACAGAGGGAAACGTGTGGTGGGCTACTTCCATTCAGTCAATTCAGGAATATATTCACACATTTCAATTTCTCCTCATCTCCCAAATTGACTTGCATTGAAATGGAACTGACCCCGACATTGTGTGCTAACATCCATTCCTTCTCTGTGGAATGGGAGAGCTGGGAAGCTGGCGTGAACTACAGAGAACTGAGGGGAGGGGTGTGTGGTGGGGTACGGCACAGTGTCTGGTCTGAGATGGTACTCACCCCGTCGGCATCAGGTAAAGGCTGTCCGTTGATGCCCAGGCTGCGGAAGGGGGAGTGAGTGGACAGGCGCTTGTCCCATTCGCTGGGCCCCCGGGACTCTGGGACAGATGCCATGAAGTTCCTCTTCAGCTCACTGATACTAGTATGATGCCTGATGAGATCCTCCTGGGGCTTCTCAAAGTCCTGGAGGGAGGGAGAAGTGGAGAGGGAGGGAGGAAGGAAGGAGAGGGGGAGTGGGAGAGAGGTAGGGAGAGAGGAGAGAGAGGAAAAGGGAGGGGGGAGAGAGAAGAGAGAGGGAGGGAGAAGAGGGGAGAGAGAGAAGAGAGAGGGAGAGAGAGAGGAGAGGGGGAGTGGGAGAGAGGTAGGGAGAGAGGAGAGGGAGGAAAAGGGAGGGGGAAGAGAGAGGGAGGGAGAAGAGGGGGAGTGGGAGGGAGGAAGGAAGGAGAGGGGGAGTGGGAGAGAGGTAGGGAGAGAGGAGAGGGAGGAAAAGGGAGGGGGAAGAGAGAAGAGAGAGGGAGGGAGAAGAGGGGGAGTGGGAGAGAGAGGAGAGGGAGGAAAAGGGAGGGAGAAGTGGAGAGGGAGGGAGGAAGGAGAGGGGGAGTGGGAGAGAGGAGAGAGAGGGAGGAAAAGGGAGGGGGGAGAGAGAAGAGAGAGGGAGGGAGAAGAGGGGAGAGAGAGAGGGAGGGAGAAGAGGGGGAAGAGAGAGAGAGAAAAAGAGAGAGGTAGAGTGAGAGAGAGCGAGGTAGAGTGAGAGGTAGAGAGAGAGGTAGAGTGAGAGGTAGAGAGAGAGAGAGAGAGAGAGAGAGAGAGAGAGAGGTATAGTGAGAGGTAGAGTGAGAGGTAGAGAGAGAGGTAGAGTGAGAGGTAGAGAGAGAGAGAGAGGTGGAGAGAGAGGTAAAGTGGAAAATGACAAACATTTGGTTTGGAAAATAGGTGTGGAGAAGAAGAGTGACAGAGTAGATGTGTAGAAGGTGGAGAGAGAAAGCAGGTGTGTCAGAAACAATGTCACTCATATGAACATGTTTAGATCATAAACAATGTCAACCAAGCAGCAGGTGACTTTTGCTGTTCTATTTAACTCAAAGCTACAGCGTTAAAGCAGGCAGGAACTCAGTTCATCAGATCCATTCAAAATCAAATGGATTCTCTGAGCTCTCATTGAACGGGTTGATTTATCAATTAGTGAGCAGCACTATATAGAATCTGATCAGGTTACAAATCACAGCGGATGAGAGCGAGGTGATGTTAGCACACATTACTTTAGGTCACAGACGCAGGTGGTCACTATGCAGCGACAGCAGCATCCTGTTTCTGTGGCTGGATGAATCTTATGGTGATGAGAGCAGTGGAACTCTTAGATGTCATTTATTCACAATGACATCAATATATGACTGGGAAGACATCATAAACTAGATTCAGAAAGGGCCACAAATAGTGGACGAGCTGGTGAGTGGAAAGATATGTGATGGCAGAGTGGTGGAGAGGGAAGGTTGGTGGTGGCCTGCCCTATATGGAGTATGGAGATGGCAGAGTGGTGGAGAGGGAAGGTTGGTGGTGGCCTGCCCTATATGGAGTATGGAGATGGCAGAGTGGTGGCCTGCCCTATATGGAGTATGGAGATGGCAGAGTGGTGGAGAGGGAAGGTTGGTGGTGGCCTGCCCTATATGGAGTATGGAGATGAAGCACTTTTCTACTGTATACCGAGGAGAGACAAAGCTGAAACAAGATGTCAGGAATGTAATGGTAATGCTTCTACTAACACTCAAATGGCCGAGCTTGGAGACGGAACAACATCTCAGCTGCATAACGTGGCCGATCAGTAACGGTATCTACAAACACCCCAAATGAAACACTCCTGGCTCCCTTTCATGGAACGTGAATGGTGTGATGTCTGGGGAGAAGAGACCACAATCCCAATCATATACTTTGCGAGAAGCAATCAGGAGATATCTAGTACTCAACAACATTCCCCTGAAACAAGTAGCTAGTTGTGTTGAGTTAATATCGCCACACACAAAGCAAATTAGAGGTTACACAGTCAAAATCATCTACTAGCAAAAGCAAAGACGCCTATGTAATACACAAGATGTGAATCAGTAATGTCACATGCAAAGCAGCCTGTTGTATTATAGCAGCCAGTAGCCAAAGAGCAAGAAAACAGTGTACAGAGACAGATCTCCAGAAGACAGGGAAACAAACCTCCAACATTAAAAGACTATGTCTGATATAAATTGAGTCACCCTCAGTTCTCTTAGCTCTTTTCTGTGAAGGAACAAAAAAGGAGAAAGGTGTGGGTTACACAGGTTCCACGTGACATCATAGCAGACGTCACAACGTGGACATGCATTGTTGCATGGGGAGGGGGGTGGTGAGGGGTCTGCATGCAGAGTGGCCTGGAGCCTCTGGGGGCCACAAGGGCCCTGGAATCCCAGATGTGCAAAGCAGGGGACCCAAGACAGGGCTATTAGAGTGGGTGTCTTGAAGGGGTGGGGGGGTAAAGGTGAAGGGTCAGGCAGGGATACAGAACTCAATAGAAACACTAGTCATCATGAAAACCTAGTCCTGTGTCATGCATGTAAATGCAGCAGCCAATGAGGAATCTTCTTTCAACATTCATTCTTCAAAGGCCCTAACTTTTCTTCCTGTCTGGACTGATGTACAAACCAAAAGCATATGTAATGTATCTCATATACGTCATCTGTCTGTGCACATGACCAATACCAATGCTGTTGTCATAGACAATGTCTGACTTGAACATGAGGTCAACTCAAAGACCTTGTAGTTTTGTGAGCAGTATTCAAATGAAACCAGGAGAATAAAACGAGGAGAGGGTGAAGTTAGTCTTATGGATGGGAGACTTGGCAGTGGTGTAAGTTAGAATGGGAGTGGAGTGACTACAATACTAATATAATGCAAAAGCAGGAGTCGGGACAAGGTCAAAGGTCTGACCTTCCTCATTTGAACCGGCTCCTCAGTGTCCGTCTGCTCAGACTGGAGTTACCCCAGGCATGGAGGAGGAGAGAAGGCATAATGACGTTAGAATCCTCCTCTAGGAGCCTCGTCCCCGTCCATAGCAGAGCCATCTGAGGAACTTGTGATCTGAGGTGTGTCTTTGTTACACTATCATTACTGTGACCAATGGAGGGCAGAAATGATGATGCACAGCTATTCTATTTATAACTATAGAAAAATCAGCATTTTATACTTCTCTTATAAATAATACTATGTGATGAATATAGCAATATCGCTGCTGAGACCAGTCTATCTGTAACTTCTATGACCAGTATATCTGTGTGTGAGGGGTGAATGATGATGATCCCTGTACGGCAGGGGATTGTGGGAGTTGTAGTTCCTAGGTGCAGTACCTTGACCTCGGCTGAGCCCTCGTCCACTGCCTCCACGGTGACCTGCAGCTTCCTGTCGTCCTGGCGGGCTGGCAGCCTGATGGGGGTGGAGGTCTGGGGCTGCTGGAGGTCCAGGGGGGCCATGGGGATCCCTGCCTCCATCAGTGCTGCCTGGGAGAAGACTGGGGCGCTGACCGGACGGGCGGCCTTGTGGGTGGCCACCACTGGCAGGAGAGAGACAGGACAGAGGGAGTGTTAGTATTTAGATAGTGGTTTTGTATATAGGGCAGGAGAGAGACGGTCTGCGTGCTTTGAGACCATCAAACCCGGTGTAGTGAGAGGTAAACACACTGACAGAGCGCAGAAGAACATCTTGAACATCCACATATACAAAACAAACTTATAATCAACTCCACACACACACACACACACTCTGAGGCCAGGGCACACACAGACTTCAGGTACACACTGTACCTTCACGAGCCAGCTCAGTCTAGTCTAGAATGAGACTAGCAAGGGGAAAAGCTTGGATGAGTTGTAGGAAGCAACTGTTCACAATATAGAACAGGCAGCAAAGCATGGCCATTACTTCTCAACCGTAGCCAATGATGCAAACAGCAGAAGTTGTCCTGACTCATTGAGTTAATAACCAACGATACAAACAGCAGAAGTTGTCCTGACTCATTGAGTTAATAACCAACGATACAAATAGCAGAAGTTGTCCTGACTCATGGGGTTAATAACCAACAATACAAACAGCAGAAGTTGTCCTGACTCATGGGGTTAATAACCAACGATACAAATAGCAGAAGTTGTCCTGACTCATGGGGTTAATAACCAACGATACAAATAGCAGAAGTTGTCCTGACTCATGGGGTTAATAACCAATGATGTAAATAGCAGAAGTTGTCCTGACTCATGGGGTTAATAACCAACGATACAAATAGCAGAAGTTGTCCTGACTCATGGGGTTAATAACCAACGATACAAATAGCAGAAGTTGTCCTGACTCATGGGGTTAATAACCAACAATACAAACAGCAGAAGTTGTCCTGACTCATGGGGTTAATAACCAACGATACAAATAGCAGAAGTTGTCCTGACTCATGGGGTTAATAACCAACAATACAAACAGCAGAAGTTGTCCTGACTCATGGGGTTAATAACCAACAATACAAATAGCAGAAGTTGTCCTGACTCATGGGGTTAATAACCAACGATGCAAATAGCAGAAGTTGTCCTGACTCATGGGGTTAATAACCAACGATACAAATAGCAGAAGTTGTCCTGACTCATGGGGTTAATAACCAACAATACAAATAGCAGAAGTTGTCCTGACTCATGGGGTTAATAACCAACGATACAAATAGCAGAAGTTGTCCTGACTCATGGGGTTAATAACCAACGATACAAATAGCAGAAGTTGTCCTGACTCATGGGGTTAATAACCAATGATGTAAATAGCAGAAGTTGTCCTGACTCATGGGGTTAATAACCAACGATACAAATAGCAGAAGTTGTCCTGACTCATGGGGTTAATAACCAACGATACAAACAGCAGAAGTTGTCCTGACTCATGGGGTTAATAACCAACAATACAAATAGCAGAAGTTGTCCTGACTCATGGGGTTAATAACCAACGATACAAATAGCAGAAGTTGTCCTGACTCATGGGGTTAATAACCAACGATACAAATAGCAGAAGTTGTCCTGACTCATGGGGTTAATAACCAACAATACAAATAGCAGAAGTTGTCCTGACTCATGGGGTTAATAACCAACGATACAAATAGCAGAAGTTGTCCTGACTCATGGGGTTAATAACCAACGATGCAAATAGCAGAAGTTTTCCTGACTCATGGGGTTAATAACCAACGATACAAATAGCAGAAGTTGTCCTGACTCATGGGGTTAATAACCAACGATACAAATAGCAGAAGTTGTCCTGACTCATGGGGTTAATAACCAACGATGCAAATAGCAGAAGTTGTCCTGACTCATGGGGTTACTGAGCTCACGCCTCACTGTGGTATAGTATTCCTAAAGCCGTTAGAAGTTGTCCTGACTCATGGGGTTAATGAGCCTCACTGTGGTATAGTATTCCTAAAGCCGTTAGAAGTTGTCCTGACTCATGGGGTTAATGAGCCTCACTGTGGTATAGTATTCCTAAAGCCGTTAGAAGTTGTCCTGACTCATGGGGTTAATGAGCCTCACTGTGGTATAGTATTCCTAAAGCCGTTAGAAGTTGTCCTGACTCATGGGGTTAATGAGCCTCACTGTGGTATAGTATTCCTAAAGCCGTTAGAAGTTGTCCTGACTCATGGGGTTAATGAGCCTCACTGTGGTATAGTATTCCTAAAGCCGTTAGAAGTTGTCCTGACTCATAGGGTTAATGAGCCTCACTGTGGTATAGTATTCCTAAAGCCGTTAGAAGTTGTCCTGACTCATGGGGTTAATGAGCCTCACTGTGGTATAGTATTCCTAAAGCCGTTAGAAGTTGTCCTGACTCATGGGGTTAATGAGCCTCACTGTGGTATAGTATTCCTAAAGCCGTTAGAAGTTGTCCTGACTCATGGGGTTAATGAGCCTCACTGTGGTATAGTATTCCTAAAGCCGTTAGAAGTTGTCCTGACTCATGGGGTTAATGAGCCTCACTGTGGTATAGTATTCCTAAAGCCGTTAGAAGTTGTCCTGACTCATGGGGTTAATGAGCCTCACTGTGGTATAGTATTCCTAAAGCCGTTAGAAGTTGTCCTGACTCATGGGGTTAATGAGCCTCACTGTGGTATTGTATTCCTAAAGCCGTTAGAAGTTGTCCTGACTCATAGGGTTAATGAGCCTCACTGTGGTATAGTATTCCTAAAGCCGTTAGAAGTTGTCCTGACTCATGGGGTTAATGAGCCTCACTGTGGTATAGTATTCCTAAAGCCGTTAGAAGTTGTCCTGACTCATAGGGTTAATGAGCCTCACTGTGGTATAGTATTCCTAAAGCCGTTAGAAGTTGTCCTGACTCATGGGGTTAATGAGCCTCACTGTGGTATAGTATTCCTAAAGCCGTTAGAAGTTGTCCTGACTCATGGGGTTAATGAGCCTCACTGTGGTATAGTATTCCTAAAGCCGTTAGAAGTTGTCCTGACTCATGGGGTTAATGAGCCTCACTGTGGTATAGTATTCCTAAAGCCGTTAGAAGTTGTCCTGACTCATGGGGTTAATGAGCCTCACTGTGGTATTGTATTCCTAAAGCCGTTAGAAGTTGTCCTGACTCATAGGGTTAATGAGCCTCACTGTGGTATAGTATTCCTAAAGCCGTTAGAAGTTGTCCTGACTCATGGGGTTAATGAGCCTCACTGTGGTATAGTATTCCTAAAGCCGTTAGAAGTTGTCCTGACTCATGGGGTTAATGAGCCTCACTGTGGTATAGTATTCCTAAAGCCGTTAGAAGTTGTCCTGACTCATGGGGTTAATGAGCCTCACTGTGGTATAGTATTCCTAAAGCCGTTAGAAGGAAAACTAAATATGTATTTCTTCTATAAAGCAAAGCATAACCAACGACCCATTGGTTCGTCAAACAACATATTTTTCAGGGGAAAATCCCATGACAAAGCACAACCACGTTGTAAAAGTGTTGGACGAATGTTAGTCAGCTTTTCTGGTAAGTTGAGGTTGGAGAGCGGGTGTGAGATCAACATATTGTTTTAGGGCAGCACGCAAAAACTCAAAACGCAAAGTACCTGCAACCAATTTTTTATCCCGCAACACAAACCAATGGTCATCCACATCTCTCTGGGGTTGTGCTGGTGTCTTCTCCTCCTCAACCACCACTCTGGGTTTGGGCTGAGCGGCTGGACCTTTGACCACAGTTATGTCAGTATAGACCTGGAGACGCTCACGGAGAGCAACTGATACAAACACACAAACAGAGCTCTTATCTAAGACACAGCTTACATGCATCGTTAAAGTATCAGTAGAAGACCATTTTGCAATTCTCAAAAAAATTCAAACTAGCAATAGTGATCTCAATCTGCGATTGAATTGAATTCCAAATAGATATGCCGGACAAAATGAACTGATGTTTTCGGTAGTTTCAGTCTTTTGGTAGTCTCAGTCTGCAGCTAAAATGAGCAGGAAAAGCAGGGGGATAGGGAAATGAAGAGATGGGGGGGTACCTAATTCTTTAGGGGCAGCATCCAGCAGGACAAACCAGTCATCGTCCACCTCTCTCTGTCTCTGAGGCAGTCTCTGCTGCAGGGTCCTCTCCTCTCTCCACCTCTCCTCCACTATCGTCACCCTTTTCTGGGTTCTCTGCTCTGTGCTCGTCACCATCACGTCAACCACAGGGGCAGGTCTAGTTACCACAGCAACTGATACAGACAGACACAGAGTACCCAGGAGACTCGACTATGATACTCTTACCATTCACAAATTATAACACAGAATCTGATTGTGGCCAAAGCTGCACATATCTGATTAGAGACCCTTTACGACACATCATTATAAAAAATATATAGGGTAATGTGAAGCACAACCGAGCTCAGGATGATGCGGGTAGTGGGTACCTGTTGGCATTTTCACAGGCTCTTGGCGAGAGGCTTCAAAGAGCGTGAACCAATCATCACCCTCCCCTCTCTCTTGGGGAGGCAGTGTTTTCACCAGTTCAACCTCCGGTTGACGTCTGTCCTCCACCACTCTATGTGGTTTCCTAGTTTCCTCCACCACAATCACTGTTCTCCGGGGTACCAGCTCTATAACCTCTCTGTCTACATGGAACGCTGAAATAAAACAAGGATAACAGGCTTATCAATGCCAAGTAATACACAATCTGGGTTCAGCGTTTTACCAAACAAAAAGGGGCAGACGGTGGTCAAGCAGCAATACCCTTGGGTGTGGTCAGTATCTTGGAGGGAGCGCGGTCCCAGAGCACAAACCAATCATCATCCACTTCTTTAGGTGTTACCACAGGCCCCTCCTCCATCTTAACAGTCTCTTCCATGATCCTCACGGTCTTTGGTGGTTTCTGTTCCACTGTCTCCTTCACACCAGAGTAAATCACCACCACTGGTGCAGCTGATAGAGACAGAAACACAGCCCAACAGTCCACAAGGGATCAAGTATTTTACTAGAACATGTAAATATAATAGTGTAATCCTTGCCAAAAGCTTTTGTGGATAGTCAATAGGCTCACACAACAATTGAGAGCCTTTGGATGCAAGAGAAGGGTTGGTATTTGTATTTCGAGTGGCCAACAGCAAGCTTAGAATGGTCAAAGTACCTGCTACTTTAGGGGCAACATCCAGCTGCAAAAACCAATCATCATCCTGCTCTCTCTGCGGTTGTGTTGCCTTACCCTCCAGGGCAACGTCTTCAGGAAGTAATCGGACTGCTTCCACCACAAACACTCTTGGTTCAGGCTCAATGGTCAGATGTTTGGCGGGCACAACCACTGGGTATACCCTATCGCTAACAGCCAGGGAAACTGGAGCAAAAAGACACACAGAGAGCTTGATATACCACAACTACTATTTGAGGGTCCTGTTGATGATTGACCAGTCATAACCCAAGAGATATCATGTTCCTAATTCACACAAGAAAAACGCGTAGGTTTGGTTAGTTAGCTTGTTGGCAGTACTGTATGTCTGAGGTACCTGGTGGAACCCCAGCACGTTCTTCACGGACTGCATCCAACAGAACAAACCCCACTGGTGGTACAATGATCGGCTCCTCACGGACATCAGCAAACAGTGTAAACCAATCATCATCTCTCTCTGGTTGTCGCTGCCACTCCTCTACTTCCCGTTCCTGTTGTGGCCTCATCTCCTCCACCAGAACCACCACTGGCTTCTGCTGTTCAGCCTTTACCTCAACCACAGGGCTGATCACATCTGGAGAAACCGGTGTTGGCTCTGCTGGAGCGACTGATACAAACACACATAGTACATACCCTTCAGATTCAGCTAGATGTGTGGGCTCACAAAAAGCCATGTCATCAAAGATCATATTCCCAGATAAACATTCCAAAGTTCATATGGGAAAAGCACTACGGTTAGTCTGTGAGTTTGGTGAGTTGAGTTGGGTATATTTTTGATGGAATCAGGGGCTGAGGCGCAAAGCCTTGAATTGTATGGGGTACCTGGTGGTATATAGGATGTTTCTCTGGGCACGACATCCAGTTGCACAAACCAGTCATCGTCCATTTCTCTTGATGGCTGTGGTGGAAGTATAACTTCTTCTTGACGTCGCTCCTCTTCCATTACAGTCACCCTTCTCTCCTCTCTCTGCTCTACTGTCGTCAACTCAACCACAGAGGAGACGCTTTCCTCAGGGTATACCGGAATACGCTCTTCCACAGAAGCTGATACAAACACACATTCCTCAGATACTGGAAGATAATTGAAATTACTACACAAAGCAATGTATCTGAAGCCCTTCTCTTGGTGGATAGTCAAATGTCTTGTTAGTTATTCTTATTTGAAAGTTTTCTGCAGCATATGAAGCACAGGCTCAGGGGAGATGTTGTTAATATTGTGGTGGGACTGGGAAGCAGTGCATGAAAATCATGGAAGTACCTGACGGAATCACAGATGGTTCTCTGGGAACAATGTCCAGCAGAACAAACCAGCCATCTTCCATCTCTCTCTGTGACAGTTTCTGTTCCAGACGGCTCTGGTCTTCCTGTAACTCCATCTCCTCCACTACAGTCACCCTGGTCTCCTCTCTCTGCACCACTGTCATCACTTTAACCATGGAAGAGATGGTTTCATCTACGTACACCTGAACTTGCTCTTGCAAAGAAGCTGATAGATAAAGACACCATGAACCGTGAGAGACATGAAGTTCACAGCCTAGCTCGATGATTAATCAGTCATTGTAGGCCAGTTGTTTCAATCCATAAAATACCAATAATTGAGGCATAGCACAAGCAGCAGGGCTTGATGAAAGTTCTTCATACCTGAAACTGGTGTGGTTGGTACACCTGAAGGAACACGATCAACCAGGTCCAAGAGCATAAACCAATCATCTTCCTGCATTTGCCACAATCTCCGTCCTTCCACCAATCCCCTTTCAGGCTGTTGCTGTGTGGCCTCCACTTCAATGCATTCCCTCTCTGGTGCTCTCTGCTCGACCGTGTCTACTAACACCACAGAGAATCTTGTGGAGACCACAGGCACCAGAGCGGAGTCGGCTGGCATGACTGACAAAGTAGAGACAGCAGTTCTCTCAGCCACACAAATCTATACTGCACCAAAGGTTTATCTTTCAATTGAAATGGCAATTGTTGTAAAACACACAATAGCTGGTTAGCTTTGCGGAGGGAACGTTCGAGATGGAATTGTCGGTAATTGTGTGGGTGGTGGTAAAGCAAGCGTTTCCATAACGGTTTCAAAGGGGAGAAGCAAAGCTGATCGGTTGATGGGACGTACCTGGAGGCTTATAAAGAGTCTTGTGTGGGAGGCTGTCCAGCAGCACAACCCAATCGTCCTTGTCTTCTGGCTGGGATGGCTGCATATTCACTTCCACTACCTCTTCTTCTTCTTCTTCTTCTTCTTCTTCTTGGGGCTTCTCCATTTGTCTGACTCTATGTGGAACCCTCTCCACATCCTTTCTGAATTTCACCAAAACTTCCCCCTCTGTATAAAAACCATCTCCCAGCCTTTCCTCTGATAAAATGTCCTCTGATGACTTTTCCTCGAGTGTCTTCTGTGTTCTCCTCATTTCTTCCACTATTCTCACTGTTTTCTTGGTTTTCACCACAGTCTGCTCTCCCTCTCGCAACCTTTCCTCCGACATCTGCCGCATCCTATCCTCTAGACCTCCTTTCACCTCTATCAATCCCTCGGCTGAAATCTTCACCTGTTCCACTCTCTCCTCCTGTTTCTCCTCCCTGACCTTTTCCTGTTCTTGGAGCCACTCCTGCTGAATTGTAACTATCGGTAACCCTAACTTCTCTGCCGCAAATAGTTCATTGAATTTCACCATAAGTTGTCCCTCTTTATAAAAATGGCCTCCTATCTGGTCCTCTGACAACTTCTCAGATGCTTTCTTCTCTAGTTCATCTGGAAGACTCTCATCCTGTGTCACTATAGTCACCTTCTTCCTCCTCCTTTCCACTCTTATCTCTCCTCTCCTTTCCTCAAGCCCCTCTGGCAACCCTTCCACCAAAGCCTGATGCTTCCTCTCCTCTAACCATCCTTCATCCTCTTTCAATCCCTCGTCTGAAACCGCCACCTGTTCCAGCGTCTCCTCCTCCATCCCTCCTTCTTGTTGCCTCATCTCTTTCACTATAGTCACACTATTCTGGGTCCTCAAATCTACTCTCCGTACCACAGAGGAGGTGCTTGCCACATTTGACCACCCTTTTTCAGATTCCTCTGCCTCTTCCATACTCTCCTCTTTTAGTCCCTCATCTTCCCCTGACTCATCTGGCAGCAATCCTTTGAGAAACACCTCCTTTATCTGCTCCTCCAACTCATCTACTTCCTCCACATTCTCTTCCGCTGCCTCTACCACCTCCTCCTCTACCTCCCCCTCCTCTTGTTCTACCCCTCCCTCCTCCTCCTGCCTGGCTTCCACCTCCTCCTGTATCCTCTCCTCCAGCTCATCCACCTCCTGCAGCCGTTCTTCCAAAACCTTCACCTCCCTCAGTCTCTCATCCAGCACCTCTACCTCCCTCAGCTTCTCCACCAGGAACACCCCTTCCTGGAGCCTCTTGATCACCTCCCTCCTCTCCTGCCTAGTCTCCTCCTTCTCCAGGGAGACTGGGGGAGAGACTGAGGAGGGGCAGATTGGGGTTATCAGTAGAGGAAGAACAGGAGTGTAGCCTAATCAGTGTGGTGAAACGTTCAGAACGTTAGACAGAAATTGTGATTCCCTGTTCTACCAGACAGACAATCATGTCTGTTCTGCAAAACTCTATTTCTGTGCTAATGAACAACCGCTAGTGAATGTATGTAGTATGACGACTCACATGGAGGTGTGTCTGCAAACTCAAAGCTGCGGTCCAACTGCATGACCCAGTCATCACTTTGTTCCTGCCTTGGCTGTAGCAGCCTCTCCAGAATTTTGGCCGTGGCCACCTTTGCCACCTGGGCAGAGCGGTATTTGACTGAGGACGTCACAGAAACATTTAGAACAGATCGGATCCCTTACATATGGAAAAATAACGTAGCACGTGAGCACACTGCAAACAGAGGATCATCAGCAAAGCATACTTACCACAGTATCACAGCTCTACATCAATGAGGGCCAAGCACCATTGATAAGATAGCAACATTAAATAAGCCAGTACATGACAGAGCAACATCTTTAAAGATGTCATCACGGTCGGTGGCGAGCTTAGCAGGTTCACCTTCCATCACTGTCAACTTCTAAAGCACACCTCAACGGAGGATTCATTGTCAAAGTGAGGATGCACACGGTGACAGCTACACCAGGTACAGAATGAGGTTAACAACAGATACCTGGCGGTTTCATCATGGGGTAGGGGACATAGGGAAGGGAGAGTCGTCTGCCCAGCAGGACAGACCAATCCTCCTCTTTCTCCTCCTCCAGTCTCCCCTGCTGCTGTTCATCAGACACTCGTCCCTGCCATGTCTGACTGACAGTCCGACTGACCGTCTGGCCTGTCTCAGTCTCCTGCCATGCCTGTCTGACTGTCTGGACAGACTTGCCATCATCCCAGCTCTGAGTAGAAGTCTCCACAGAGAAAGTCTCCCTCCCTCTGGCTGTTGATAGAACATGAGGTAATGGTGTTACTGCAGTAGTTAATGGTGAAGTTAGATGGAGGAGAGAGTAAGGCAAAGCTCCCCTCCACAGCTCTGCATTTTAGGGGCTTTCAGAGCAAAGCTCCCCTCCACGGCTCTGCATTTCAGGGGTTTTCAGAGCAAAGATCACTGATTTAGTAAGCAAATGGAATTCAATGTATCTGGCAGGCAGATAGCAAATTAAGTTAGTACGAGACTACCACACAATTCTCAGATCTGCAGAGCTAGACGTTTAGTTTCAAGCAAAGGAACGGCAGTCTCCTGGACACAATGATGTCCATCATCAAGCACGGACCAAAGAACTGAAGGCTCTCTTTAACAAGCAACACAACACAGACCAAAGAACTGAAGACTCTCTTTAACAAGCAACACAACACAGACCAAAGAACTGAAGGCTCTCTTTAACAAGCAACACAACACAGACCAAAGAACTGAAGGCTCTCTTTAACAAGCAACACAGACCAAAGAACTGAAGGCTCTCTTTAACAAGCAACACAACACAGACCAAAGAACTGAAGGCTCTCTTTAACAAGCAACACAACACAGACCAAAGAACTGAAGACTCTCTTTAACAAGCAACACAACACAGACCAAAGAACTGAAGGCTCTCTTTAACAAGCAACACAGACCAAAGAACTGAAGGCTCTCTTTAACAAGCAACACAACACAGACCAAAGAACTGAAGACTCTCTTTAACAAGCAACACAACACAGACCAAAGAACTGAAGGCTCTCTTTAACAAGCAAAACAACACAGACCAAAGCACTGAAGACTCTCTTTAACAAGCAACACAGACCAAAGAACTGAAGGCTCTCTTTAACAAGCAACACAACACAGACCAAAGAACTGAAGGCTCTCTTTAACAAGCAACACAGACCAAAGAACTGAAGGCTCTCTTTAACAAGCAACACAACACAGACCAAAGAACTGAAGGCTCTCTTTAACAAGCAACACAACACAGACCAAAGAACTGAAGGCTCTCTTTAACAAGCAAAACAACACAGACCAAAGCACTGAAGACTCTCTTTAACAAGCAACACAACACAGACCAAAGAACTGAAGGCTCTCTTTAACAAGCAACACAACACAGACCAAAGAACTGAAGACTCTCTTTAACAAGCAACACAACACGGACCAAAGAACTGAAGGCTCTCTTTAACAAGCAACACAGACCAAAGAACTGAAGACTCTCTTTAACAAGCAACACAGACCAAAGAACTGAAGGCTCTCTTTAACAAGCAACACAGACCAAAGAACTGAAGGCTCTCTTTAACAAGCAACACAACACAGACCAAAGAACTGAAGGCTCTCTTTAACAAGCAACACAACACAGACCAAAGACTCAAGAGCTCTGAAGCTGCTGTTAGTCAGTCATAAGCTGTTAGAAGTGAATGGAGCATCAATGTAACTGTAGCTGTGATTGATTGGCAGGTCATTCTGAGCTGCACTTGGTGAGTCACCAGCGTTGACCCAAGCTGGCCTGAGATTAGGCCTCAGCATAAGGGTTGGAGCTAATGAGATGATGAGAGGACCGACAGAGCGCATGGTTAGATCAAGCTGACTCAAAGCTACAGTACGTAGTTCTCTAGCAAGGCTGAACTGAGGTTGCTCTTTGTAAGCTGAGTCAAAACTTCAATGATGGTCCACATGGTTCCTGATTGGCTACCTGGTGAAAAGAAAGTCTGGGGTTGGTCAGATCCCAGCATGAAGAACCAATCGTCATCCTCGGTCTTGTTTGGACTAGCAGAGAGCTGCGAGGCTTGGAGATCATCATCTCCAGCTACAAGAGTGGGACAAGTTGGTGAGAGACTGATCCTGAAGTCGTGCACGCTGGCACGAACATACACATTCCCACACACAAAAAAGCACATACTGTAATACACGCATACACACACCCACACCTTCGGCGATGGTGCGGGACAGCCTCTTGCTGGCGGACCGTGTGAAGCGAGGGGCGGGCCGGGCGATCATGGAACTGGCCTGGCGGGTCTGGGCCTGGGTACGGCCACTGTACCTGAACTTTGACCCCAGCGCCAGGAACCGGGAGCGGGACGACGGGGGCTCCACGGACGACACCCTGAGGGAGGAGAATCACAGTCACTCACAGTTTATAGACATGCTTATTATAATGATTTAGTTTCATAGTTCATAATAGCTTGCCCAGTGATGTGATGAATCAATAAATCACATCACTGGGCCAGCCGAACTCCAGCTTTAGTAAAAGCTTAGTCATGTTCCTCCAATGGCATATGGCCAGGTGATTTAGACCAACCTCATGTTACCTGAACCATCTTAATCCAGAGCTCCTCCTGTATGACGGACTTGTCACGTACAGTCCTGTGAAAAGGTTTTGCCCCCTTCCTAATTCTCTACTTTGTATATTTTTGATACTGAATGTTATCATATCTTCAAACAAAACATAATATTAGATAAAGGTAACCTGAGTGAACAAATAACACAACAATTACATACTTATTTCATGAACAAAGTTATGTAACACCCAATGTCTGTGTGTAAAAGTCATTGCCCCCTTACACTCAATAACTGGTTCTTCCACCTTTAGCTGCAATGACTCCAACCAGACGCTTCCTATAGTTGTTGATCAGTCTCACGTCTCTGTGCAGGAATCCCCCACCCCCCCAGATGTGGTTGAAGATCTGATAACATTCAGTATCAAAAATATGCACAAATAGAGAAAATCCGTAAGGGGGCAAATATTTTTCACAGCACTGTAGCAGAGTTAAACTACCACCGGTGCTAATAGAGTTACTCTCAGAAAGGTTATGCTGCAGGGGCCAATTAGAATGCACAAGGGATTGGTAACCTGAGAATAGCCCCCTGTTGTCGGGCAGTAATGGGGTGCAGATGACAGAATTAAATAGAACACTTTTATTGTATCTCTATGGAGCAGATGATCCAGGAAGTGGAGTAGGTAGAAGTTGATATGGGATCAGATATTGTTTTAACGTCCTAATGGTTAAGGTCAGGATTGGGGAGTAGGATAATCTGATCCTAGATCTATGGTTAAGGGTAACTTGTTAGTAGGAAGCAGGGTGAGCAGTGGTGTAGCGGAGGTTAAATGCACGTTGGCTCGACTGAACATTTTAGAAGAAGAGAAACGTTTGCATCTATAAGCCAATTTCCTGAAATTATACAAATTTCTCCATGGAGCTAAGAGACATTTTTGCAATTGTAAGGCTAACTTCCTGCAATCCTATGCATTTTGCCCTGGCTAATGCTGTGTTCTTTCGCTCAAACATAACAAAATCTCTACTGTTAAATTAATTGTTTAGGGCTTTTTCAATTCTCCCTGACTATCTAGTTTTGTTTTGCTGATTGTTAGTTCTCAAAGATAATATTATTAGACCATTACAGTCGTTTTGTTTTAAGAAGATCATACCTAGGATCATTTAGCTATTTGATTTTTAATTTTAAGACCCTTGAAGTATACATATTTGTATTATTATGAATGAATGATTTGATGAAAATGTGTACTTGGCCTTACTGCTATTAGCACATACAACACATAGAATAACAGATACATGGAGCAACAGATAGTCCCCCCCCCCCCAGAACATCTAAAGGAAGTTTGTTCTGAAGTGTCTGTCCTATATCTGAGAGATAGAAGATAGATCAGGAAACTTTATTTTACATGTATTTAATCCCTAAACAGTCTCAATATAGAGTTCCATTCATTTCTTCAACTTAAAGTATAGAGTTCCATTCATTTCTTCAACTTAAAGTATAGGGAAATGATTTGACTCACCGTGAACGACGATCACAGTTTACCCACCAGCTATTTATTCACCACTGTATCACTGAGGGACAGTGAGTTTCTCACCTGAAGAAGGTATGGTGTTCCACTGAGGCCTTCCACAGCTTCTTGGAGGCCTTGTAGTTGGGCAGCTTGAAGCCGATTGTGCTCTCATACTGTTCTTGTTCAGAGGGACGGACCTTGATGAAGAAGCTGCTTCGCTTGTAGGAGATCTTGAGGACTTTGGGCCAGGGGAAACGATTGATCCTCAGCTTGTCCTTATATACCATGAGACCACCAGAACACACCCCTAGAGTGATGTCCACACCCTCAAGATCCTGTGAGCATGTAGGAAAAGTACATTTGGTAAAGATGATCAATATGTTCTATATACCCTCATCATATATAGGCATCTTTCTGTCACTGTTATTCCTGCATTTACCTCAACATGCCACTAGGAGGCAGCCTCTGCTACACTTTCAGCAGCACAGATTCATCTCTTGTTTGATGATGACAGCGATTTTGTAATTCAAAATCTGTGGCTGCTAGAGTTGCCTAACCTTGTTATTCCCAAATCATGCACTTCGATTTGATAGTTTTCTACTTTTTCTGACCACTCTTAAAAATATATATTTAAAAAATGTTCCTTCTGTAGATAGAAGTGTTCCAGTCCTAGATTCCAGAACATTCTAAAGTGTACCTTGGCTTGGTGCAGATCCACTCCATACATAGACAGCTTCTTGGCATTCTCCAGAAACAACATGTCTGCCTGGGCTGGACTCATGGATCTGGAGACAAACACAGAGATGGGTACAGCAGGTATCCTAGTGGTCAGAGGGTTGGGCCAGGAACTGAAAGGTTGCTGGATTGAATCCCTGAGCTGACAAGGTTGTCTGTTGTTCTGCCCCTGAATAAGGCAGTTAACCCACTGTTCCCCAGTAGGCCGTCATTGTAAATAAGAATTTGTTCTTAACTGACTTGCCTAGTTAAATAAAGGTTACAGAGAAGAAGAGGTAATGTAAACAGGTCCGGTGTAGAGCATGGTGCTTGCAACGCCAGGGTTGTGGGTTCGATATAGTCTGGTCCTCCCTGGTCTTTCCTACATTACTCCAGTATATAGTCTGGTCTTTTCTACATTACTCCACTATATAGTCTGGTCCTCCCTGGTCTTTCCTACATTACTCCAGTATATAGTCTGGTCTTTTCTACATGACTCCAGTATAAAGTCTGGTCTTTTCTACATGACTCCAGTATATAGTCTGGTCTTTTCTACATTACTCCAGTATAGAGTCTGGTCCTCCCTGGTCTTTCCTACATTACTCCAGTATATAGTCTGGTCTTTTCTACATTACTCCACTATATAGTCTGGTCCTCCCTGGTCTTTCCTACATTACTCCAGTATATAGTCTGGTCTTTTCTACATGACTCCAGTATAAAGTCTGGTCTTTTCTACATGACTCCAGTATATAGTCTGGTCTTTTCTACATTACTCCAGTATATAGTCTGGTCCTCCCTGGTCTTTCCTACATTACTCCAGTATATAGTCTGGTCTCTTCTACATTACTCCAGTATATAGTCTGGTCCTCCCTGGTATTTCTACATTACTCCAGTATATAGTCTGGTCCTCCCTGGTCTTTCCTACATTACTCCAGTATATAGTCTGGTCTTTTCTACATTACTCCAGTATATAGTCTGGTCTCTTCTACATTACTCCAGTATATAGTCTGGTCCTCCCTGGTCTTTCCTACATTACTCCAGTATTTAGTCTGGTCTTTTCTACATTACTCCAGTATATAGTCTGGTCTCTTCTACATTACTCCAGTATATAGTCTGGTCCTCCCTGGTCTTTTCTACATTACTCCAGTATAGAGTCTGGTCCTCCCTGGTCTTTCCTACATTACTCCAGTATATAGTCTGGTCTTTTCTACATTACTCCAGTATATAGTCTGGTCTCTTCTACATTACTCCAGTATATAGTCTGGTCCTCCCTGGTCTTTCCTACATTACTCCAGTATTTAGTCTGGTCTTTTCTACATTACTCCAGTATATAGTCTGGTCTCTTCTACATTACTCCAGTATATAGTCTGGTCCTCCCTGGTCTTTTCTACATGACTCCAGTATATAGTCTGGTCTTTTCTACATTACTCCAGTATATAGTCTGGTCCTCCCTGGTCTTTTCTACATTACTCCAGTATATAGTCTGGTCTTTTCTACATTACTCCAGTATATAGTCTGGTCCTCCCTGGTCTTTTCTACATTACTCCAGTATATAGTCTGGTCTTTCCTACATTACTCCAGTATATAGTCTGGTCTCTTCTACATTACTCCAGTATATAGTCTGGTCCTCCCTGGTCTTTTCCACATTACTCCAGTATATAGTCTGGTCTCTTCTACATTACTCCAGTATATAGTCTGGTCTCTTCTACATTACTCCAGTATATAGTCTGGTCTCTTCTACATTACTCCAGTATATAGTCTGGTCTCTTCTACATTACTCCAGTATATAGTCTGGTCCTCCCTGGTCTTTTCTACATTACTCCAGTATATAGTCTGGTCCTCCCTGGTCTTTTCTACATTACTCCAGTATATAGTCTGGTCCTCCCTGGTCTTTTCTACATTACTCCAGTATATAGTCTGGTCCTCCCTGGTCTTTTCCACATTACTCCAGTATATAGTCTGGTGTCTTCTACATTACTCCAGTATATAGTCTGGTCCTCCCTGGTCTTTTCTACATTACTCCAGTATATAGTCTGGTCCTCCCTGGTCTTTTCTACATTACTCCAGTATATAGTCTGGTCCTCCCTGGTCTTTTCTACATTACTCCAGTATATAGTCTGGTCCTCCCTGGTATTTCTACATTACTCCAGTATATAGTCTGGTCCTCCCTGGTCTTTTCTACATGACTCCAGTATATAGTCTGGTCTTTTCTACATTACTCCAGTATATAGTCTGGTCCTCCCTGGTCTTTTCTACATTACTCCAGTATATAGTCTGGTCTTTTCTACATTACTCCAGTATATAGTCTGGTCCTCCCTGGTCTTTTCTACATTACTCCAGTATATAGTCTGGTCTTTCCTACATTACTCCAGTATATAGTCTGGTCTCTTCTACATTACTCCAGTATATAGTCTGGTCCTCCCTGGTCTTTTCCACATTACTCCAGTATATAGTCTGGTCTCTTCTACATTACTCCAGTATATAGTCTGGTCTCTTCTACATTACTCCAGTATATAGTCTGGTCCTCCCTGGTCTTTTCTACATTACTCCAGTATATAGTCTGGTCTCTTCTACATTACTCCAGTATATAGTCTGGTCTCTTCTACATTACTCCAGTATATAGTCTGGTCTCTTCTACATTACTCCAGTATATAGTCTGGTCCTCCCTGGTCTTTTCTACATTACTCCAGTATATAGTCTGGTCCTCCCTGGTCTTTTCTACATTACTCCAGTATATAGTCTGGTCCTCCCTGGTATTTCTACATTACTCCAGTATATAGTCTGGTCCTCCCTGGTCTTTTCTACATTACTCCAGTATATAGTCTGGTCCTCCCTGGTCTTTTCTACATTACTCCAGTATATAGTCTGGTCCTCCCTGGTATTTCTACATTACTCCAGTATATAGTCTGGTCCTCCCTGGTCTTTTCTACATGACTCCAGTATATAGTCTGGTCTTTTCTACATTACTCCAGTATATAGTCTGGTCTTTCCTACATTACTCCAGTATATAGTCTGGTCTCTTCTACATTACTCCAGTATATAGTCTGGTCCTCCCTGGTCTTTTCCACATTACTCCAGTATATAGTCTGGTCTCTTCTACATTACTCCAGTATATAGTCTGGTCTCTTCTACATTACTCCAGTATATAGTCTGGTCTCTTCTACATTACTCCAGTATATAGTCTGGTCTCTTCTACATTACTCCAGTATATAGTCTGGTCCTCCCTGGTCTTTTCTACATTACTCCAGTATATAGTCTGGTCCTCCCTGGTCTTTTCCACATTACTCCAGTATATAGTCTGGTCTCTTCTACATTACTCCAGTATATAGTCTGGTCCTCCCTGGTCTTTTCTACATTACTCCAGTATATAGTCTGGTCCTCCCTGGTCTTTTCTACATTACTCCAGTATATAGTCTGGTCCTCCCTGGTCTTTTCTACATTACTCCAGTATATAGTCTGGTCCTCCCTGGTATTTCTACATTACTCCAGTATATAGTCTGGTCCTCCCTGGTCTTTTCTACATTACTCCAGTATATAGTCTGGTCCTCCCTGGTCTTTTCTACATTACTCCAGTATATAGTCTGGTCCTCCCTGGTCTTTCTACATTACTCCAGTATATAGTCTGGTCCTCCCTGGTATTTCTACATTACTCCAGTATATAGTCTGGTCCTCCCTGGTATTTCTACATTACTCCAGTATATAGTCTGGTCCTCCCTGGTCTTTTCCACATTACTCCAGTATATAGTCTGGTCTTTTCTACATGACTCCAGTATATAGTCTTGTCCTCCCTGGTCTTTTCTACATTACTCCAGTATATAGTCTGGTCTTTCCTACATTACTCCAGTATATAGTCTGGTCTCTTCTACATTACTCCAGTATATAGTCTGGTCCTCCCTGGTCTTTTCTACATTACTCCAGTATATAGTCTGGTCCTCCCTGGTCTTTTCCACATTACTCCAGTATATAGTCTGGTCTCTTCTACATTACTCCAGTATATAGTCTGGTCTCTTCTACATTACTCCAGTATATAGTCTGGTCTCTTCTACATTACTCCAGTATATAGTCTGGTCCTCCCTGGTCTTTTCTACATTACTCCAGTATATAGTCTGGTCCTCCCTGGTCTTTTCCACATTACTCCAGTATATAGTCTGGTCTCTTCTACATTACTCCAGTATATAGTCTGGTCCTCCCTGGTCTTTTCTACATTACTCCAGTATATAGTCTGGTCCTCCCTGGTCTTTTCTACATTACTCCAGTATATAGTCTGGTCCTCCCTGGTCTTTTCTACATTACTCCAGTATATAGTCTGGTCCTCCCTGGTATTTCTACATTACTCCAGTATATAGTCTGGTCCTCCCTGGTCTTTTCTACATTACTCCAGTATATAGTCTGGTCCTCCCTGGTATTTCTACATTACTCCAGTATATAGTCTGGTCCTCCCTGGTCTTTTCCACATTACTCCAGTATATAGTCTGGTCTTTTCTACATGACTCCAGTATATAGTCTGGTCCTCCCTGGTATTTCTACATTACTCCAGTATATAGTCTGGTCCTCCCTGGTCTTTTCCACATTACTCCAGTATATAGTCTGGTCTTTTCTACATGACTCCAGTATATAGTCTTGTCCTCCCTGGTCTTTTCTACATTACTCCAGTATATAGTCTGGTCCTCCCTGGTCTTTTCTACATTACTCCGGTATAGAGTCTGGTCTTTTCTACATGACTCCAGTATATAGTCTGGTCCTCCCTGGTCTTTCTACATTACTCCGGTATAGAGTCTGGTCCTCCCTGGTCTTTTCTACATTACTCCAGTATAGAGTCTGGTCCTCCCTGGTCTTTTCTACATGATAGTTCCAGTATAGAGTCTGGTCCTCCCTGGTATTTCTACATTACTCCAGTATAGAGTCTGGTCCTCCCTGGTCTTTTCTACATGATAGTTCCAGTATATAGTCTGGTCCTCCCTGGTCTTTTGTACATCATAGTTCCAGTATATAGTCAGTCCTCCCCTGGTTCTTACCTGTATGTGCGGTGCAACTCCATGACCTTGTCCTCCAGCTCTTTGCCCTGTCCCGGGGCCAGCCTCAGCTCCTTGGTGTAGTGAGAGCCGTGGACCTCTGGATCATACTCCCCCAGCTCAGACTGGGCCGTGTAGGAGCCTAGCATGGCCAGAGTTACAAAGGAGCATGGCAGCAGGCCACTCAGGATGTCTTTACGCAGCTGTAGACACAGGTAGTACCTGCGAGAGGGAGGGAGAGAGAGGGAGGGGTAGATGGAGAGAGAGAGAGAAAGGGGGGGTGGAGAAAGAGAGAGGGGGTGGAAGGAGAGAGAAAGGGGGTGGGTGAGACAGAGGGGTGGAGAGAGCAGGAGCAAGAGAGCAGAGGGGGGGGGGGTGAAGAGAGGAGGGGTGAAGGGTGAGAGGAAAGAGAGAGAGAGAGAGAGAGAGAGAGGAGAGACGAGAGGTGAAGGGTGAGAGAGATATTGCGAGGGGTGGAGGGTGAGCAAGAGAGGGGTTGGAGGGAGAGAGTGCGAGGGGGCGGAGGAGGGAGGGAGAGAGCAAGGGGGTGGAGGAGGGAGGGAGAGAGAGCGAGGGGGTGGAGGAGGGAGGGAGAGAGAGCGAGGGGGTGGAGGAGGGAGGGAGAGCGAGCGAGGGGGTGGAGGAGGGAGGGAGAGAGCGAGCGAGGGGGTGGAGGAGGGAGGGAGAGAGAGAGAGCGGGGGGGTGGAGGAGGGAGGGAGAGAGAGAGCGGGGGGTGGAGGAGGGAAGGAGAGAGTGCGAGGGGTGGAGGAGGGAGAGAGAGAGCGAGGGGGTGGAGGAGGGAGAGAGAGCGAGGGGGTGGAGGAGGGAGAGAGAGCGAGGGGGTGGAGGAGGGAGAGAGAGCGATGGGGTGGAGGAGGGAGAGAGAGCGAGGGGGTGGAGGAGGGAGAGAGAGCGAGGGGGTGGAGGAGGGAGAGAGAGCGAGGGGGTGGAGGAGGGAGAGATAGCGAGGGGGTGGAGGAGGGAGGGAGAGAGCGAGGGGGTGGAGGAGGGAGGGAGAGAGCGAGGGGGTGGAGGAGGGAGGGAGAGAGCGAGGGGGTGGAGGAGGGAGGGAGAGAGGGAGGGGGTGGAGGAGGGAGGGAGGGAGAGCGAGGGGGTGGAGGAGGGAGGGAGGGAGGGAGAGCGAGGGGGTGGAGGAGGGAGGGAGGGAGAGCGAGGGGGTGGAGGAGGGAGGGAGGGAGAGCGAGGGGGTGGAGGAGGGAGGGAGGGAGGGAGAGCGAGGGGGTGGAGGAGGGAGGGAGAGAGAGCGAGGGGGTGGAGGAGGGAGGGAGAGCGAGGGGGTGGAGGAGGGAGGGAGGGAGAGCGAGGGGGTGGAGGAGGGAGGGAGAGCGAGGGGGTGGAGGGAGAGAGAAAGAGGAAGGGGGGGTTAAGGGAAAAAGAGAGAGAGAGGGGGGCGAGGGTGGAGAGAGAGAGAGAGAGTGAAGAGAGAGAGGGAGGGGAATGGGAGTTAACCACTGACACCCTGAAATTGAGTTACCGGCAGATATTTAGATGTGTGTGTAGATTAACCTGGTGAGGTCTTCTGTGAGCTGAGCTGGATCAGGAGGGTAGAACTTCACGTTGAAAGTGAACTCGTATGTATAATCTGGAGATGAAAATACAGTGTGAGTATTGTTGGTAATTTGAGTTAGAAACATGTATTTACTGTAGGTCATCGTATTGACATCACCCACCTGCCACCTGTTTCCGGATCTCTTTGGAGGCGTCCAGCCATGTCTGTAAATGACAGCGGGAGAACAGACTCAATGAACGCCACCGTACTGTAAGAAAGTCATTTTGCCCTATGTGGTGAAACTGCACCTTCCATCCTATAGGTACTGTTTCTCTAATGGGCAAGAACATGCAGTCAAACTACACTCAAAACGACCCACTCACTGAACATATCTTTCTCTCCCAAAGGAAATCTCCACAGATGAGATGCCATCTACCCTCCTTTCACTTGGAAGGTTAAGATTACTGTTCCCCACTTCACCCTAGATGAGCAGCCCATTGTTAAACCAGACAAAGTGTACTCTACCCTGGAGGTGGGGGTATCCCAGACGGCCAGGCCACAGTAGTCTCTCTCCAGCAGGTTGAGGTGGTCACACACCTTCACAAACAGATCTGAGCCCGTCGCATGTTTCTACACAGGGAGACAGAGACCAATCACACAAACATTCAGTAAGGAAGAAATATTACTGGTTGTACTCACAAACGATCACGAATAACCATTCAGTAAGGCAGAAATATTACTGGTTGTACTCACAAACGATCACGAATAACCATTCAGTAAGGAAGAAATATTACTGGTTGTACTCACAAACGATCACGAATAACCATTCAGTAAGGAAGAAATATTACTGGTTGTACTCACAAACGATCACGAATAACCATTCAGTAAGGAAGAAATATTACTGGTTGTACTCACAAACCATCACAGCTATGCATTCAAAAAGATTAAGTCAGAAACAGAGTTGATGGGCAATTATTTGAAGTGTAGAAAAGACTAGAACAAGGCTGAAAAGACAACGGTGTATTTGAGAAGTGTCTTACACCGAGCTCACACTCAAACAGAGTGTCGTCCAGGAGGGTGACTTTACACTGCATGATCCGCGGACGCTTGGAGGGTTTGGCCTCCTCTGCTAAAGCCATCTTGTCTTCTCCATTAGTGTTCTCCCCTTCCCCTCCGTTCGCCTCTCCCTCCTCCTCCTCCATCTGCTCGGCTGGCTCTTCCTCTGTTTCTTCTTTCTTCTCTTTCTCCTCTACTCCCGCCTCCTTCTCTTCCCCCTCTACCACCTCCTTCTCTACCTCGGCGTTCACCTTCTGCTCCGCCTGTGCTGGCTAGGGGGTCACAGAAAGGTCATATGACAGACATGTTGTCAGGATGTTTCATTTCTAATTAAAGACAGTTACATTTATGTAATAGACAGAGTGACTCAAAATATAATGCAGTCATTATCCTCAGGAATTAAGGACAAGTGACTTTCAGTGTAGCTGTCAGAGAGAAGAGATGGCGCGCACTGCAGTCCTTCTTCTGTGTTATAACAAACAACTTTCACACCGCCATGCTCTTCTCTCTTCCAACTACACTTCAACTCTTGTCCTTGATTATAGTGCTGAGAATTGGTTTGTTTTTTTAAGTCGTCCGGTTTTGGTTCGATTATTAAAAAATAATCTCAGTTTTTGATTTCGGTTTCTATAAAACATTTTTTTACAATAAATGCAGCATGCATTATGTGGGTTAAAGGTTGTAACAACACAGAATCAAACCATGAATAAAAAGTCCCATGATGGTAATGACTGACCTTTGCTTATCACCTATTAACCATTTCTTCACAGTAATTTACTTTAATAAAATATTTATTTTATTTGATGACTTTATTATTTCATTCCAAGTCATCATCTCATCTGTACAGAGCTGCTGCCTATGCTGTCTGACAAAATCACTATTTTAGCATTTCTTCAAAGTAAATAAGGCATACTTTTATGCTTAATACCAACTATCAATCACTTAGATGATGTATTTTCAGGTAGAGATACCTCGCGAAGCAACTGCTCTCTATCCCTCTCTCTTGTTCTCTCCTCTCTGCTCCACACAGACCGAGACCGGACAAGCAATGGATTACGTTCATTGTAGTTAATTACCACATTTCTGCTGTAAACTATGTTGAATTTTGGTCTGTTGGAAACTTCAACTCCCTACTACATCGTCACACAAACTGAGCATCAAGTTTTTTTTCCTCGCTCAGCACTACTAGATTAGTAGTACTAGATTACTATGTAACAGCAATGTTACTTCAGTTATTAAATAATAACTTGAAGCGGTACTTTTCCTAACACAGACTAGATCTAGGCAGCTCTAGACCTGCACAGACCAGCCTAGTCAGTTCTACTGAGTCAGCAGCCCACCCCAGTCAAGCACCAAACTAGTTGAAGTTCTGTCCTGTACCTCTCTCTCCTGCTACGCTGAGTGTCTTCAGTGTAGCTATTCTCTGAATGCTATGTTGTTGATCAGACTCTGGGTAACATGTTCCTTCAGTTTCTGTGCTTGATGTTCACTTCACTTATTTTTACTCCAGTCTCTCACTTGAGACTCATTGGCCTACATCTTCAGTCTGCTGCAATGCAGCCCCTCAATGTGCAAAATAATAACAACATTGTAAAAAAATATATAAAAAAATGGGAAGGCAACTCATTGACACGTTTAATAATATACTGATCAAAAATATAAACGCAGCAATTTCAGTTACAGTTCATATAAGTAAAAAAGTCAATTAAAATAAAGTCAATTCAGCATGGCAACAGCACACTCCCTCAACACGTGAGACATCTGTGGCTTTGTGTTGTGTGACAAAACTGTACATTTTAGAGTGGCCTTTTATTGTCCCTAGCACAAGGTGCACCTGTGTAATGATCATGCTCTTTAATCAACTTCTTGATTATACCACACCCGTCAGGTGGATGAATTATCTTGACAAAGGAGAAATGCTCACTATCAGGGATGTAAAACCAATTTGTGCATACCATTTGAGAGAAAATAAGCATTTTGTGCATATGGAACATTTCTGGGAGCTTTTATTTCAGCTCATGAAACATGGGACCAACACTTCACATGTTGCGTTTATATTTATGGTATGATAATTCTGCATTTTTGTTTTTTGCGCACTGCAAAAGCTGTCTCCCACAATCTAAATCAGAACAAAAAAAACCCAGCAGGATAGCATTCCCCAAGTAACAGAGTTGTGCACCCATGCCCTAGGTGAGAAGTTCACTGTGTCTGTCTCCCTCACTCACCTGTGTCTCTGCACTGCTGATGGAGTGATGGTCCTGGTCCTCTACCGGCTCCTCCTGCCTCTCCTGTTCAGCCTCCCCCTCCGCCTCTGCTCTGAGCTCTGGCTCCGGGGCCGCGATGGGGGCTTTCACCTGCACCTCTGTTGTGGACTGCTCCCCTGCTTTGTGCTCCTCCCCTGCTTTCTTTTTGCCCTTCCGTTTTTTCTTCTTTAACTCTTTATTCTCCTCGTTCTTCTTTACCTCTTTATTCGCCTCGTTCTTCTTCCCCTTCTCCTCCTCTTTATTTTCTTTCTCTTTCTTCTTCCCCTTTTGCGTTTTTTTTGTTGTCTTTTCCTCCCCTTTCTTCTTCTCCTCTTTCTTTGCTGACTCCTCTTCGTCTTTCTTCTTCTTCTCCTCTTTCTTCGCTTCCTCCTCTTTCTTCTTCTTCTCTGCTTTCTTTGCTGCCTCTTCCTCCTCTTTCTTTGCTTCCTCTTCCTCCTTCTCTGCTTTCTTTGCTGCCTCTTCCTCCTCTTTCTTCTTCTTCTCTGCTTTCTTTGCTGCCTCTTCCTCTTCTTTCTTCTCCTCTGCTTTCTTTGCTTCCTCTCCCTCCTCTTTCTTCTTCTCCTCTTTCTTTGCTGCCTCTCCCTCCTCCTCTGCTTTTTTTGCTGCCTCTCCCTCTTTCTTCTTCTTCTCCTCCTCCTTTTTCTTTGCTGCCTCTTCCTCTTGATTCTGCTGCTCTGCCTCTTTCTTCGTTACCCCTTCCTCTTCTTTTTTCTTCTTCTCTGCTTTCTTTGCTGCCTCTTCCTCCTCTTTCTTCTTCGCTTTCCTTGCTGCTTCTTCCTCCTCTTTCTTCTTCTTCTCTGCTTTCTTTGCTGCCTCTTCTTCCTCTTTCTTCTTCTTCTCTGCTTTCTTTGCTGCCTCTTTCTCTTCTTTCTTCTTCTTCACTGCCTCTTTCTTTGCTGCTTCTTCCCCTTCTTTCTTCTTCTTCTTCTCTGCTTTCTTTGCTGCTTCTTCCTCCTCTTTCTTCTTCTCTGCTTTCTTTGCTGCTTCTTCCTCTTTCTTCTTTGCTTTCTTTGCTGCTTCTTCCTCCTCTTTCTTCTTCTCTGCTTTCTTTGCTGCTTCTTCTTCCTCCTCTTTCTTCTTCTCTGCTTTCTTTGCTGCTTCTTCTTCCTCCTCTTTCTTCTTCTCTGCTTTCTTTGCTGCTTCTTCCTCTTTCTTCTCTGCTTTCTTTGCTGCTTCTTCCTCCTCTTTCTTCTCCCCCCTTTCCTCTGCCTCTTTCTTCTCCTCCCCCTTGGCCTGCTCTAACTTTTCCTCCTTTGTTCCAGCCTCTGCCTTCTCTTTCCTGTCCTTCTCTGCCTTCTCGACCTCAGCCCACTCTACGTCTGAGCACTGCGAGCGCCGTTTGAGGAAGGAGGAGAAGAGGCGTGAGAGGCCGCGGCTGGCTGAGGTGCGCTGGCGGGGCTTCACTAGCTGCTCCTCCTCAGTGGTGGTGGTGAAGATGGGGCTCTCTGTGGAGCCAGGCTCTGAGTCCTGCTCCTGGGTCTTCTGGCTGGGCTTCTCCCTCTCTGGCTCCGGTGCTGCTGCCTCTGGGCTCGGCTTGTTCTCCGGTTCTCTCTCTGTTTCTGGCTCTGGGCTCGGCTTGTTCTCCGGTTCTCTCTCTGTTTCTGGATCTGGGCTCTGCTTGTTCTCCAGTTGTATCTCTGCCTCCGAGCTCTGCTTGTTCTCCGGTCTTCTCTCTGCCTCTGCTACACTGGGCTTCGGCTTGCCCTCTGTGTCCGCCTCGCCCACCGCGCTAGCCTCTGTTGTCATGGTACACACTGCAGAACATGACATGGAGTAGTTAGCGATAGGAAAGAGAAAGCTTTGTGTGTTGTCATGTTGGATGATGCACAGCAACATACACACAAGCAAGACATGATTATGGACAGTCAACAGTGATGCACTGGTGCCATTCTATAGCATGAGCTACTACTACGTTTTGTCAGACTTGAGTACTCGATCAAATATGCCACAAACACGTTTTCATATGGAGTTATGAGTGTATCCCACTCCACAATGGCACCTCTTGTTGAATGAGTGTGTGTGTGTGTGTGTGTCTGGGAGGACCTCTTGGGAGACAGGCAGCTCACGACAGTGTGTGTCTATCAGAGGCTCATTAGAAACACACACAATGTAGTCTTTCTGCTCCGTAGCAGCCTGGAAGTCTATTAGTACAGCTCCAGTCAGTATCACCCTCAGCACTAACCCAACACGGCTCTTTCATCCGTCCGCTGTGGCCCCGCCGGCTTCATACGGTGGGCCAAGATGTCCCAATGTAACATTGCATGACAATGCATCACTAAATTGGTTTAGAAATTCACAGGACATACAGGGCTTCTGAGAAGTAAATGGCCAGTTACTGTGTTCACTTCACTGTGTGAACTTGTCTTGCAGTTGTGAGGCTGTCATTGAAAGAGTTGCAGCAGCATCAACGTACTTGTGTTAGATCATAGCAGTTCATCATCATATGTCTAGTAGCCCTCCATGCAGTGTTAACAGAGATTGCATCTACTTAGCCCACTGTTAGCATCTAGGCTAGTCTGATGCTGCTAGTTGTTGTCATTGCTCAACATCTAGGCTAGTAGTTCATTAAATGTCTAGGTCTGCCATACAGTGGGGGGCAGGGAGACACTTCGCTAGACAGGATGGCAGATCTTCCAGCTGCACACACACGGCTGTCCTTACCCCAGAGGGTGCCTGACACACACACAGTGCTCCATCGCTATAGGGACAGCAGGGGTATGGGGAGGAGAGGAGGGGAGGGGGGACCACAGAGACCAAATCCTCTTTAGTCCGCCCATTGTTTGTGTCTGGTGACCAATAACTGTGGTGCACTCTAACTAATCCAGCCCTTCCCTTCCCCCACCGCAACAACACCCCATAGGCCTGTTCCCTAGGTCAACCCAAACACACACACACACACACACACTGAGCCGCGTGGTGTACGCCTCAGTGCTCAGGATCTCCTCTGGGTCTTTTAATGTAGCGTAATCTCAATGGTAATAGTCAGGAAACAGACATGGTGTTAATGGACCAGATGAGACGTCTTGTGTCTGCTGCTGCCTCCTGCATGGCTGCCTCCTCCATTGTCTTCACTAGGTAACATCTAGATTCTCTGCTAAAGGCCAGGTGAGCAGCTCTGGTCTGGCTTCTAACCTGGGGAAGTAACAGGGACTCTCACAACCACACTGTGTCCCAAATTGTACCCTATCCACTATGTAGTGCACTACTTTTGACCAGGGCCCAACTACTTTTGACCAGGGCCCAACTACTTTTGACCCGGGCCCAACTACTTTTGTCAAAAATAGAGCAATATACAGGAAATAACGGTAGTTCTGCCAATCTTCATCAAACTGGTACCCTTTTGAAAACACTTTTCCATAGTGCATAGAGGCCCTATCATTTCTCACGTCTATAATGTTCTACCTCCAGTAGGCCAGCTGACATCCCGATCATCATTACTACTGTATAAATCAACCATCATTACTCCTGTATACATCAACCATCATTAGACTAACTAGCTGCCAGAGATAAAGATTGCCCTGCAGAAATGGGTGAACAGCGTGTTCAGCTGTTGGGTCAGGTGCACGTCAGATGCTCCGACCATCTGTGTGTCTCCCAAATGGCACCCTATTCCCTTCATAGTCCACTATGGCCCTGGTCAAAAGTAGCGCACCATGTAGGGAATAGGATGCCATTTGGGGTGCACGTATGACTAAAGAAAGGGAAGGGGGGTTTGAATAAGATGCTATAGGAAAGGAGTTAAGATGACGTCGGAGAAGAAGGCTGACATTTTACGTGTTTCTATCCAATTGTGTTTTTGTTTGTTTCTTTGTATTGTTTGTAACTTATTTTTTTACTTATTTTGTATATACTGTTGCTACTACCGTCTCTTATGACCGAAAATAACTTCTGGACATCAGAACGGCGATTACTCACCACGAACCGGCAGACAGATTTTTTTCTTTAACGAGTCCGACGAGCCCGATGTGAATGACATACTGCTTTCCCGGGAACAGGCCCAGATCCCTGTCATTTGCGTGAAGAGAAGGCTGAGAAAAAGGGGCCGGAAGGGTGGGCTGCCTTCTGAGAATTAGTAGGCGATCGAATAAACCCCCACTGCCTTCCATTCTGCTAGCAAACGTGCAATCTTTGGAAAATAAAATAGATGACCTACGCGGAAGATTGAACTACCAACGGGACATTCAGAACTGTAATATCTTTGCTTCATGGAGTCGTGGCTGAGCGACCACATTATCAACATTATTGTAAATAACAGCTGGTTCACGATATCTAAAGAAGTTTTTTATCTAAAGAGGTTTTGCTCGCCTGAGGTAAAGTATCTCATGATAAGCTGTAGACCACACCATCTACCTAGAGAGTTTTCATCTGTATTTTTCGTAGCTGTCTACATAACACCACAGACTGATGCTGGCACTAAGACGGCAATAAATTAGCTGTATTTGCCATAAGCAAACAAGAAAACGCTCACCCAGAGGCGTCGCTCCTATTGGCCGGGGACTTTAATGCGGGGAAACTTAAATCTGTCTTTTTTTATCAGCATGTTTCTATCAGCATGTTAAATGTGCAACCAGAGGGGAAAAAAACTCTGGACCACCTTTACTCCACACACAGAGATGCATACAAAGCTCGCCCTCCATTTGGCAAATCTGACCATAATTCTATCCTCCTGATTCCTGCTTACAAGCAGATGCTAAGCTACATGAGTGTTCTGCTAGCACAGACTGGAATATGTTCCAGGATTCCTCCGATGGCATTGAGGTGTACACCACATCAGTCATTGATTTCATCAATAAGTGCAACGATGATGTCGCCCCCACAGTGACCGTACGTACATACCCCAACCAGAAGCCATGGATTACAGGTAACATTTGCACTGAGCTAAAGGCTAGAGGAACGGGACTGTATAACCCGGAAGCTTATAAGAAATCCCGCTATGCCCGCCGACGAACCATCAAACAGGCAAAGCGTCAATACAGGACTAAGATCGGATCGTACTACACCGGCTCTGACGCTGGTCGGATGTCGCAGGGCTTGCAAACCATTACAGACTACAAAGGGAAGCACAGCTGGGGGCTACCCAGTGACACGAGCCTACCAGATGAGCTAAACTACTTCTATGCTCGCTTCGAGGCAAATAACCCTCAAACATGCATGAGAGCACCAGCTGTTCCGGAAGACTGTGTGATCACGCTCATGATGTGAGAAAAGCCATTTAAAACAGGTCAACATACACAAGGGCGCAGGGCCAGATGGATTACCAGGACATGTACTGCGAGCATGCGCTGACATGCGTCTTCACTGACATTTTCAACCTCTCCCTGTCCGAGTCTGTAATACCAACATGTTTTAAGCAGAAAACCATAGTGCCTGTGCCCAAGAACACTAAGGTAACCTGCCTAAATGACTACCGATAAGATGCTATAGGACAGGAAAGGAGGATGATTGTGGACTTCAGGAAACAGCAGAGGGAACACCCCCCTATCCACATCGATGGAACAGTAGTGGAGAGGGTAGCAAGTTTTAAGTTCCTCGGCATACACATCACAAACAAACTGAATTGGTCCACTCACACAGACAGCATTGTGAAGAAGGCGCAGCAGCGCCTCTTCAACCTCAGGAGGCTGAAGAAATTCGGCTTGTCACCAAAAGCACTCACAAACTTCTACAGATGCACAATCGAGAGCATCCTGGCGGGCTGTATCACCGCCTGGTATGGCAACTGCACCGCCCTCAACCGTAAGGCTCTCCAGAGGGTGGTGAGGTCTGCACAACGCATCACCGGGGGCAAACTACCTGCCCTCCAGGACACCTACACCACCCGATGTCACAGGAAGGCCATAAAGATCATCAAGGACATCAACCACCCGAGCCACTGCCTGTTCACCCCGCTATCATCCAGAAGGCGAGGTCAGTACAGGTGCATCAAAGCTGGGACCGAGAGACTGAAAAACAGCTTCTATCTCAAGGCCATCAGACTGTTAAACAGCCACCACTAACATTGAGTGGCTGCTGCCAACACACTGACACTGACTCAACTCCAGCCACTTTAATAATGGGAATTGATGGGAAATGTAAATATATCACTAGCCACTTTAAACAATGCTACCTTATATAATGTTACTTACCCTACATTATTCATCTCATATGCATACGTATATACTGTACTCTATATCATCGACTGTATCCTTATGTAATACATGTATCACTAGCCACTTTAACTATGCCACTTTGTTTACATACTCATCTCATATGTATATACTGTACTCGATACCATCTACTGTATCTTGCCTATGCTGCTCTGTACCATAACTCATTCATATATCCTTATGTACATATTCTTTATCCCCTTACACTGTGTACAAGACAGTAGTTTTGGAATTGTTAGTTAGATTACTTGTTGGTTATTACTGCATTGTCGGAACTAGAAGCACAAGCATTTCGCTACACTCGCATTAACATCTGCTAACCATGTGTATGTGACAAATAAAATTTGATTTGATTTGATTTGAAAGGGAAGGGGGGTTGGATAAGATGCTATAGGACAGGAAAGGGAAGGGGGGTTGGATAAGATGCTATAGGACAGGAAAGGGAAGAGGGGTTGGATAAGATACTGTAGGACAGGAAAGGGAAGGGGGGTTGGATAAGATACTGTAGGACAGGAAAGGGAAGGGGGGTTGGATAAGATACTGTAGGACAGGGAATTGAAGAGGGGTTGGATAAGATACTGTAGGACATGAAAGGGGGGTTGGATAAGATACTGTAGGACAGGAAAGGGAAGGGGGGTTTGATAAGATACTGTAGGACAGGATAGGGAAGGGGGGGTTGGATAAGATACTGTAGGACAGGGAAGTTTTGATCCCTTATTGATGTCACTTGTTAAATCCACTTCAAAATCAGTGAGACTTGTGTATGTGTGCTATGCAGAGGATGAAATGGCAAGACAAAAAATGTAAGTGCCTTTGAACGGGGTATGGCAGTAGGTGCCAGGCACTCCGGTTTGAGTCAAGAACTGCAACGCTGCTGTTTTTATTTTATTTTACACTCAACAGTTTCCCCTGTGTATCAAGAATAGTGTATCAAGAATAGTCCACCATCCAAAGGACACTATGGGAAGCATTGGAGTCAACATGGGTGTGTGCAACTGTGTGTTGAGCAGAGCTTGTGGAGAACGGGTATAAGAGCTGCAGGTTCTCAGGATGTTGTCGACTCATTAGGATATCTCATGTCACTGACTGCAGTGCGCACACACGCATTCCCTCACAATTTCGCTCTCACTCAGACGTAGACACACACAACACTAAGCAGTGTAATCTAAATTGGTGGTATCAGGCCGAGGACATTTCTTCATTCATTCATTCATAGTTGGTGTGAATCTGAGTAGCAGCCATCCCCATCTCAACCACATCCCCAGCACCAACACTAATACCGCCGGCCCTTAAGCACGTTGGATCATATTTGCCCTACAGGGGAACTGAGAAACAGAAACATGCGTGGTAGGTGCTGAGAGTGAATTTAGTGAGTGGGATTTATCCTGGAGTTTAGTGTTAATCAGGCTCCAAGTGAGATTATCTCTCTTCCTCCCCTCCCTCCCTCTCCTCTTTCTATTCTCTCTCCCCCATCTCCTCTTTCCCCCCCTCTTCGCTCTCTCCCTTCTCTCCTTCTGTTCTCGCTTTCTCTCTTTATCTCGCTCCCCTCTCTCTCTCAGAGAAAATCTGGCAGGTTCCGATCAGCTGTGCTGATTCATGGCTTATGCTAAGTCCCGCCCACCTATTAGCCCCTCCCACCTGGCCGAAAGTCCAAATTAAAGGAAATAAATGCCAAAGATATCTGTAAACACATGCGCTTGCACAGCGGTATACAGGCAGGCTCTCACATGCCCACACAGATACTCACCGATTCACGGCTGCAGTCATTCACATAGACACACACAAAAATGGAATATGCAAATTGTTTCAAAAGAACATCCACAATGCTCTCAGCAACGTTGATATAGAAACCTCTAACACTAACCCATTGATTTAAAACAAAAAAGCAGTGCCAAGGGCTTTACACTGGTTAGTTCTTAAACTCTCAGCTATAATGGGTACGGTCCCATGTAGGTCTGTTGGTCTTCTAGTGTGTAACTTTATCTCCAGCTCTCTGTTTCAACCTAAATCAATACCCCCACAGATGGTTCTGATGTTGTAACGTGAACCGCTTGGGGACCAGGCTGAATGGAGTTATCCTATTGATCGACTGTGGTTGGGCTGAAGGAGCAGACCAAGCCTACACTTAAATTCAATCCAGTTTAAACCAGACTTCAGCCAAAGCCAATTGATTGAAGGTGAAATCTGTATATTAGTGGAACATTATTTCAGAAGTGTTCATGTCTGTGTGTCATATGGTACCAGAGAGAATTCATATTTGTAAATGAACAGTTTCCATGACGTGTCTGTCAATAGGGCGACAGGTAGCAGGCGGTTAAAGTGTTGGGTAGTAAGCAAAAGGTTGCTGGTTTGAATACCCGAGCGGACAAGGTGAAAAATCTGTCAATGTGCCCTTGAGCAAGGCACTTAATTAGCTCCAGGGGTTAGACCCTGTAAAACAACACATTTCACTGCACCTTTCCAGATTTATGTGACAATACATTTTATTTGTTATATGCTGTAATTGTCAATGGATAATATCGATGTGTTTGTCAATAATACATCATTGTAAATGTAAAGTATCGATGACATGTCTGTCAATGATGGTGCCTATAACAGTATCTAGACATGCTGTGGATATACAACAAGTTCACAGTCCACTCCAGTCACATGTGGAATAAAGACATAGTGTCAAGAAAAAGTATGTGAACCCTTTGGAAATACCTGGATTTCTGCATAAATTGGTTATAAAATGTGATCTGATCATCTACGTCACAACAATAGACAAACACAGTCTGCTTAAACTAATAAAACACAACGAATTACACGTTGTCATGTCTTTATTGAACACACATTCACAGTGCAGGGTGGGAAAAGTATGTGAACCCTCCTCAACCAAACCTTTTCTGTAGTTGCGGATCAGAACTGCACAACGTTGAGGAGGACTTTTGGACCATTCGTCTTTATAAAACGGTTTCAGTTCAGCAATATTCTTGGGATGTCTGGTGTGAACTGCTCCCAAAGTCATGCCACAGCATCTCAAAATCATGTTGAGGTCAGGACTCTGACTGGGCCACTCCAAAAGGCGTATTTTCTTCTGTTGAAGCCATTCTGTTGTTGATTTACTTCTGTGTTTTAGGTCACTGTCCTGTTGCATCAGCCAACTTCTGATTCAATTGGCCGACAGATAGCCTAACATTCTCCTGCAAAGTGTCTTGATAAACTTGGGAATTCATTTTTCTGTCGGTGGTAGCAAGCTGTCCAGGAAAGCAGCCTCAGGAAAGCAGCCCCAAACCTGTTTTTTTGGACAGCAGTGGCTTCTTCCGTGGTATCCTCCCATGAACACCATTCTTGTTCAGTGTTCTACATATCGTAGACTCATTGATCAATCTGCGCTGTTCTCTTGCAGTCACCTTTGCAGGACGGCCACTCCTAGGGAGTAGCAACAGTGCTGAACGTTCTCCATTTATATAGACATTTTTTCTTACCGTGGACTCATGAACAGCAAGGCTTTTAGAGATATTTTTGTAACCCTTTCCAGCTTTATGCAAGTCAACAATTCTTCATCTTAGGTCTTCTGAGATCTCTTTTGTTCGAGGCTTGGTTCACATCAGGCAATGCTTCTTGTGAATAGCAAACTCACATTTTGTGAGTGTTTTTATAGAAGGCAGCTCTAACCAACATCTCCAATCTTGATCAGACTCCAGGTTAGCGGACTCCTGACTCCAATTATCTTTTGGAGAAGTCATTAGCCTTGGAGATTACATACTTTTTCCAACCCACACTGTGAATGTTTAAATTATATATTCAATATAGACAAGAAAAATACAATAATTTGTGTGTTATTAATTTAAGCACACTATGTTTGTCTATTGTTGTGACTTCGATGAAGATCAGATCAAATTTAATGACCAATTTACGTAGAAATCCAGGTAATTCCAAAGGGTTCACATACTTTTTTATTGCCACTGTACAATTGGAAACTCTAGATCTTATCAGAGAAAAAAACATCACTCTTAAAAAACAGAGCAAGTGACTTCGTATCTTGTTCTGTGTGCAGAGTGTTGGCCCTTGGCACTAGGCTTGGGCGTTAGACTGTATACACCGTATAGCAGGGTATTTGGAAATAGCCATGGGATGGTTTTTCAAAACCTCTGAAGTTTTAATATTGGTGGCTACTTTAAGTAGATACCTGCAGTCAACTTGTGCAATGTGTTAGGAGATCAAGCAGCTCGCTTTCTTCATTTCACCTGTCACATTATGAAGCTCACCGTAGTTCCCCAGAACAGTTGAGCCTGTCACATTATTGTACATTATGAAGCTCACCGTAGTTCCCCAGAACAGTTGAGCCTGTCACATTATGAAGCTCACCGTAGTTCCCCAGAACAGTTGAGCCTGTCACATTATTGTACATTATGAAGCTCACCGTAGTTCCCCAGAACAGTTGAGCCTGTCACATTATGAAGCTCACCGTAGTTCCCCAGAACAGTTGAGCATGTCACATTATGAAGCTCACCGTAGTTCCCCAGAACAGTTGAGCCTGTCACATTATGAAGCTTACCGTAGTTCCCCAGAACAGTTGAGCCTGTCACATTATTGTACATTATGAAGCTCACCAGAACAGTTGAGCCAGTCACCTGTTTGTTCGTAAAACAACAGGAGAAAACGGGACCAGCTGTGTGTTGACAGTGGTTGTGTTTTATATTGAAAGTCAAGTCTTTTTTGCTTCAATAGAGTGATCAGGGACATTTAACTCTAATTTTCCTTCACAGAAAATACATTGGTGCAACACATTCAGCAGAAAATAGCTTCATTTTCCTCAGATGACAACAGAAGTGCAACGCTATCTGGCTGGCAGCCACACAAGTAAATGAGCTTACAATGAAAAAGTCAAATGCCTTTGAATGAGTTATTTACTTGCGTTTTTTCCTCTTCTCTGTTCTCAGCCCGTCTCCTCCTGCCCCCTATTCTCTGAGCAGGCCCTAGCGACTCCAGACTCCACACAGACACAGCATGTAGCCTACACATGCTGCTCCAGAGCCAGTACTGTTCTTCCTTCAGACAAGCATGTGTCAAAACTTTGTTCATTTGCACAATGTCTCTCGTTCACAATCACTTGGAAATGTCAAAAAACCTTTGCTAGTTCCTATCTATATATGTGTAACTTTATGAGCTGGATTGCCTGTCTTTGCAATTTGTTTATTTTCATTTCTGCATTTTAGCATATTTAGCTAGCAGCCTCCATAGAAATAAGCTTTTACTAGTGCTAATTTTGTTAGCATTCTGGTAATAGACGCCCAATAGGTTTGTTTTGGCGTCCCCTTGTGTACTAAACCAGTAATACCATAAATCCCAGGACGACAGAAGGAAGGTATGACGACATGAAAATCTAGATAGTGCCCAACCCTACTTGGCACAAACAAACCACACAGTAGTAATTTACTAAACTAATGCAATGTCACTCTTTCTCCTTCCTAACTCTTCTTCACCAGTCCACTCTCACTAATACACTAAAACTTTCTCTCTCTCACTAATACACTAAAATGTTTTCCCTCTCACACACACACACACTTGCTCTCTCTCAGATCTCCCTCTCGTTCAGGTGTCTCTCTCAGTGTTCTCTTGCCCCTCCCACATCATGTTTTCATCCCTTCATAACAGATTATCTTGCTATATATATATATATCCCAGCAGTATCAATGGAGGATGGGTTTACTGGATGAGTTCCCCTTCAGTGTGTTACAGGCAGCAGCAGCAGATACACATCACTGTACTCAGGCTAGCCTTCTGGCTACTGCAGAGATGGATTTATACTTAACACGCTGAAGAATGAATCATGTCAATCACATTTACACCAAAAGCTCAAATAACTGACAGCATGAACGATACCAGAGCAGAGGTCTTCTCAGACATAGTTGTGTTCTGAAAGACGATTGCAGGCAGAGCACACAGAGAACAACATGGTGAATGGTGGTGTATTGGCTACGGTGTTAAAACAAAAGACACTAAGGTTGTGGGACACTTTCCTAGACACAGAATAAACCAATTAGTCTGTTCTTGTCATTTTAGCAACAAGGCCAGGCTCAATATTTTACAAACACAGGGAAAATGGAGTAAAGTTTCAAAGTCTTTAGTCTGATTTTCCCCCCCACAAAGTTATGTCAAGTGGAATGGTAAGGTGTGATGATTGTCGGCATGGCCCGGACTGCTTCTGAGCTCTACATAGGACCTTTTCCTGCCCATGTTTTTGTGTTGAAAATCTGCACACACAAAAGCCATTTAACTTCTCATCAAGAGATTGATAGTAGGCTAGTGATGGCCAATGGGATGAATGACTATTGAGCACAGTTAACATACAGTAGTAGATCACTCCATCTTGCTAAAGAAAAGTCAAAAGAAGAAAGGGAACCAGAAGTGTTTGTAACATTGTAATATTTGAATAAATGCATGTCCTCATTGTCCTGATTTTAATCCAAAAACACTGCACTACAAATAGCCATCTAAAAATGTTAGGAAATTGTATTCAATTATTGTAAGAAAAATGTTGAATTAGGTCGAGTTATTTATTTCACATTCATTGGGCCACAAACAAATGCCACACGATATGGATAAAAGACCCTGGAGCAGTGAGCGGCCAGGCAAATGAAATACCCTGGCGTGCCCATTCTAATCATCATGACCATTCATTTCACTTGTTTATAACTGAAGATATTGGAATTTTGAGGTAGTCCAAACGCAGATTTCTTTCAACTTTTACAAAACATTGATTTATTTAAGGTGTGATTTTTTTAACACTATCTCCCGTGTGCGCGTCAGCTACACCGCGATGCCTATAGCGCAGGCATTTAAATCATCTTAGTATGAAAATGGCGCCGAATGTAGAAAACAAATAAACACCAACTCTAAATCCCATCAGCCGCCAGAAATACATTCAAAAGTGCGCTTACCTAAAATAGAAATACCATCAATGAAGAACTATAATTAGTTAAATCCAACGCAACCGAATATTCCGTACATCCAGTGAAGTTACAATAATGAAGTTACAACGTTGCAGAAACCGGACGCATGCTTTGTTGTGCTGAAGATGCTTATCCGCGCTAGTAAAGGGGAGGAGTCACCATACTGAAGTATCGGACTTTGTTAACCGTATTCACCAATTGAACACAGCTAAATTCTAGATTCACCTATGAGATGTGGGCGAGATGTTGAATCATATGGTCCATTTCGATAACGATGTTTGAATTGAGTGCTTCATAATTAATCACCAAATTCTCAGAAATTATCCTGAGAGTTTGGTCCAACACCTAAGACAGGATGAAGCGCCGAAACAATAACCTATTCTATTTCTCGGGTTTTTCTTATCTATATTATTTTATTACTGCATTGTTGGGAAAGAGCTCGTAAATAAGCGTTTACTGTTTTACACCTGCTGTATCCTGTGCACGTGACAAATAAACTTTGAAACGTGAAACTACAGACGATTGAAATAGACTTAGAGCCTAAGCATAAAGAAATGATTTATCATGGTCCTACAAAAAATATGAATGCAAAGTTATGCTAATTCGAGAGCTAGTCTCCATCACTCACTCAATTATTTCCCATTGATGAACAACAATTCATTATAACACCATATAATGAATAGCCTATAGTGCTCCAGAGTGGCGCAGCGGTCTGAGGCGTCACTACAGACCCTGGTTCTTTCCCAGTCTGAATCACAACCGGCCGTAATCGGGAGTCCCATAGGGCGGTGCACAATTGGCCCAACGTCGTCCGGGTTAAGGGAGGGTTTGACCGGGGAGGTAGGCCTTCATTGTAAATAAGAATTTGTTCTTAACTGACTTGCCTAGTTAAATAAATAAAAGGCCTATAGCGAGAATTCATCAGCATTATCCTCCCAGCCTCTCACTTCTCAATTAATCACCTATTTTTAATATGCAGTAAATCAACTACACTACCAAATGAATCCACAGCAGCACATGTATCCACCATCCTCCCACTAGGCAGGGCTGGCCAATGAATGAGCCGGCCTAGGTTAGTGCTGTGTCATTAGGCACAGCACGCAGCCCAAGAACAGGAGGGAGACAGATAGAGAAGCATCAGGAGAACTGGTCTACACTACACAACCCTCCATCCAAGTCCTTTTCAGGCAGAGCCCCAGCACTTTTCTTTCTGCTGTAGGCTACCATGCTGTGTGAGAGTCACCACCTAGAACTCCCTCTGCTATTGGCTATCATGCTGAGTGAGGGAGTCGCCCCCTAGAACTCCCTCTGCTATTGGCTACCATGCTGTGTGAGAGTCACCACCTAGAACTCCCTCTGCTATTGGCTACCATGCTGTGTGAGAGTCACCACCTAGAACTCCCTCTGCTATTGGCTACCATGCTGAGTGAGGGAGTCGCCCCCTAGAACTCCCTCTGCTATTGGCAACCATGCTATGTGACGGAGTCGCCCCCTAGAACTCCCACTGCTATTGGCTACCATGCTGTGTGAGGGAGTCGCCCCCTAGAACTCCCTCTGCTATTGGCTACCATGCTATGTGACGGAGTCGCCCCCTAGAACTCCCACTGCTATTGGCTACCATGCTGTGTGAGGGAGTCGCCCCCTAGAACTCCCTCTGCTATTGGCTACCATGCTATGTGACGGAGTCGCCCCCTAGAACTCCCACTGCTATTGGCTACCATGCTGTGTGAGAGTCACCACCTAGAACTCCCTCTGCTATTGGCTACCATGCTATGTGACGGAGTCGCCCCCTAGAACTCCCACTGCTATTGGCTACCATGCTGTGTGAGGGAGTCGCCCCCTAGAACTCCCTCTGCTATTGGCTACCATGCTGTGTGAGGGAGTCGCCCCCTAGAACTCCCTCTGCTATTGGCTACCATGCTGTGTAAGGGAGTCACCCCCTAGAACTCCCTCTGCTATTGGCTACCATGCTGTGTGAGACAGAGACACATAGGATCTGCCTCCAACCAATCCTCAAAAGTGTCTCCCCATTTTCAAGTGTAATGGGCCAGCACTGCTCATTTTATGTAGTGCCCCCCTGCTACACACACACAGACTCTCTTTATTGGGGATGACATGGTCCCCACCCATCTGTCTGACCCCATTAGTGCCATACGGCTCATGGAGAGGCTGGGGTTGGGGAGGCAGGGGGAGTGGGAGGGGGTAGTCATATTCTCTAAACAACCCATAGAGGGAAAGAGTACAGGGTACAGGTTTTGTTTTATATATATATATATATATATATATATTATTGAACCTTTATTTAACTAGGCAAGTCAGTTAAGAACAAATTCTTATTTACAATGACGGCCTACCCCGACGACGCTGTGCGCCGCCCTATGGGACTCCCAATCACGGCCGGATGTGATGCAGCCTGGATTCGAGTTAGGGTACAGGATACAGAGTACATGGTTAGGTTACAGGGTACATGGTTAGGGTACATGGTTAGGGTACAGGGTACAGGGTTAGGGTACATGATTAGGGTACATGATTAGGGTACATGGTTAGGGTACATGGTTAGCCACTGTCACCTTTGTCTCTCCAGACCAACTTCATGTGGCATGAGATCACAGGCGACTGTCAGACTGGGCCATGGCATCTGGAAATACTACAGGTCTGTTCCTGTTTTTACAGTATTGAGATTGACCAAATATGGGACAAATCAGTTTCTGTATCTATCATTATAACGTTGTTACTGACCTCAAGTGCAGAGCTGGAAACAAGGGGGATGTTGAAATGGCATTAACAAGCCTCTGGTGTATATACGGATACAGTATACAAGAATATTGTTCTTTTTTACTCTGATGTCGTACTGTAACATAATCCAAAAGAATTACTGGACATGGTCACAACATGACAAGGGCAGAAGGAATGTAGACAGACAGATAGGTGTGTTTTACTACACACACCCCTCCCTCCACCCCCCAGTTGCCTAGAAACCCCTCCCTTCCCCTCTCCCTAATGCAGGGAGCAGGTGCTGGGCTGGACCCCAGAGAGATGAGGAGAGGGTAGGGCACTACTCACAGATGCACCCTCCCCAGAGACTCTGACAGACACAGACAGCCAAGACACAAATCCTCTCACTCTAAGAAAGTCATCACCACACACACACACACACACACACACACGGAGTGTGTTTATATCTCTCGTCTTCATCCCTCTCTTTGGCTCCATCACGGATTACATAACGGCCCCTATACCCCTCCCTCCCCCCTCCCGTTGCCTTCCTTCCTCTGTTCTGTTACCTACTGCATCATGGTTAGAGACATCTAACACCTTGTTTTGCATCACACAATATATCTATAATACGTAAAACAATATTTGCGGCTGTGAACATCTGGTATTAATAAAACAATGCCAGTCGGCACATATAGTACTGTCTGTAGCATGCTTTAGGAGACTTAGTTTGTGGTTGGAGATCTAAGCTCTAGAAAGCACTAAGGGCATGGATGGATGGATGGTAGGCTAACCGCACATTAATATTCATACTGCACCATTATGGTATCAAGTATTTATGAAGCAGGAATGTTCCATGTTTCTGCAGTATTCTCCCAGTAGATAGCATACTATAGGAGCAGTAGCTGTGTTGCCCCTCCCCGCTCATGCCCAGTTTGGATGCTTCAGGGAGACGTGCTAGTCTAGTTGCACAACATTAAGGTCATCATGTTCAGTAGGAACCAATGAGAGAAAAACATTTGAAGGGGGGAAAAATAAAATAAATTGTTATTGAACAAGCTCAGGTAGTATCTGCTCTGTTTCAGTAAGTTTTCTCCCGGTTCACATCCGCTCTTACAGAGCTAAACATTTAATACAGACAAGTGGGATGACTGAAAATAGCCACGCCAATGAGAACGTCTGCCCTGTCTGCATCACTGAGATCAGAGGGTTTCTAAAACCTTGGTGATGATGCACGCTCTCAGATTCAACGACAGTCAAAGACACAGGCCTGTGTCAAGGCATTGCTCCATCTATTATGAAACAGCTTGATCCACTTTATAGGCATTAAGAAGCTATGTGCACCACAGCCTTTGTGTTTATATCTCTTCATGTTCTTGCTGTATTCAGTGTTCATCCTCCTGTATCTGTGCCAGTAGAATCATCCCTGAGTTTGTGCTTCCATCTGGTGGCTAAAGAGACAACGACAGTTCTTGGCTCAACCACATTCAGAAAGCTTCCCCCAAGAGTATTCCTGACAGGGTTGTCTTTGAAAGTGGTGTTGGCCTTCTCCAGCAGAAATGCTCCATTGCAGGTTGTCTGGTCAGTTATATGTGATAGTTATTACTACTCTAGAACACAGTTATTTAGATGAAATCCACATTAGATAAAGACCAAAATTCTGGCACGTTGTGTGCTAACAGCACCAGTTGAGAGTCATAGGGGAAACCCATAGAAGGGAACACTTTTTCCATTACGCCACGATGCCGCAATGCATGTTGGGACGGCAAGTGTTTGGGAGAGATAAAGACGCCAGAAGGTCTCAGCCAGATGTGATGCCACCACTCCCTAATTCAGCCTGGGTGAGCAGCACCAAAGCACAGGCATGCCAGAAGACATACTCACACATCAGATCAGTTGTAGCAAACTGGCTCAAATTAAGATCCTACATATGTAGCTCTATGCTTGGTGGGATTAGAGCTCAAATATTCAAACAAGGGGATATTGTATTTCTGACTCCCATAGACCAAAATACAGGCCCTTCAGTCATGTTCCTGTCTGCCTACAAGTAAAACCTTTAGCACATGATGTAAAATAAACACCTGAAACAGCCTACTCCAATGATTCTAAAGAGCAGCTTTTAGCAGCACTGAAAATAGAATTGGATACTCACCAAACATCAGCATGGAAACACAGGAGACATCCCAGACAGGACGAGGTACAGGGATCCAGTCCAGACGAGTGAAAGAAAGGAATAGCATCAGTAAAATAGATCAGGAAGGGCTGAAATATATATTATAGCTCCCTATTCCCTGTGCACTACCAGAGCTATGGGCCCTGGTCAAAAGTAGTAACTATATAGGGAATAAGGTGCAATTTGGGACATTTTCGGCATATTCCTTCCCGATGAATTCTATTTCACAAATGTTCACAGTTTTATATATGAAATATATATAATATTACAAAACTGGCCATCTTGCATTGCATAGTTGTATTGGTCAGCTTTTCTCTGTGAAAGTCAGTGCCTTTTAGAATGTATTCACACCCCTGGACTTTCACATTTTGTTGTGTTACAAAGTGGGATTATTCTTTTTAACCTCTATTTAACTAGGCAAGTCAGTTAAGAACAAAATCTTATTTTACAATGACGACCTTAAAATGTATTTAATTGTCATTTTTTTTGTCGACGATCTAAACAAAATACTCTGTAATGTCAAAGTGGAAGACAAATTCTGACATTTCTAACAAATTAATGAAAAATAAAACACTAATATATCTTGATTTGATAAGTATTCGCCCCCTGAGTCAATACATGTTCGAATCACCTTTGGTAATGATTACAACAATCATTACAACAAACGATTACAGTCTTTCTGGATAAGTCTCTAAGAGCTTTCCACACCTGGATTGTGCAACATTTTCCCATTATTCTTTTCAAAATTCTTCAAGCTCTGTCAAATTGGTTGTTGATCATTGCTAGACAACCATTTCCAGGTCTTGCCATAGGTTTTCAAGCAGATTTAAGTCAAAACTGTAACTCAGCCACTCAGGAACAGTCACGGTCTTCTTAAGCCACTTCAGTGTAAATTTGGCCTTGTATTTTAGGTTATTGTCCTGCTGAAAGGTGTATTAATCTCTCCTCTATGAATTTCCTCCATTTAGTTCATTTTTTTTATCCTGAAAAACTACACGGTCTTTAACGATTACAAGCATACCCATAACATGATGAAGCCCCCACTATGCTTGAAAATATGGAGTGACACTCCATGTGTTGTATTGGATTTGCCCCAAACATAACACTTTGTATTCAGGAGAGAAAAGTGAATTGCTTTGCCACATTTTTTTGCAGTACTACTTTAGTGCCTTGTTGCAAACAGGATGCATGTTTTGGAATATTCTGATTCTGTACATGCTTCTCTCTTTACACTCTGTCAATTAGGTTAGAATGGTGGAGTAACTACAATGTTGTAGATCCATCCTCAGTTTCCTCCTATCATAGCCATTAAACTGTTTTAACGTCACCATTGGCCTCACGGTGAAATCCCTGAGCGGTTTCCTTCCTCTCTGGCAACTGAGTTAGGAAGGATGCCTGTATCTTTGTAGTGACTCTGTGTTTTGATACAACATCCAAAGTGAAATAAATAAATTGACCATGTTCAAACAGACATTCATGTCAGTTTTATTTTTTACCCATCCACCAATAGGTGCCCTTCTTTGCAAAGCATTGGAAAACCTCCCGGGTCTTTGTGGTTGAATTTGTGTTTGAAATTCACTGCTCGACTGAGGGACCTTACAGATAATTGTATGTGTGGGGTACAGAGATGAGTCATTCGAAATCATGTCAAACACTATTAGTGTAAGCTAAAATCCACGCTAAGCAAATTTTTACTCCTGAACGCATTTAGGCTTACCATAACAAAGGGGTTGAATAGTTATTGACTCAAGACATTTCAGCTTTAAATGTTTAATTAAATTGTAAAACTGTCAAGAAATAAAGTCTATGGCTCCTCTGCTCGGTGGGTACTGGACTCTGGGTAGGGTAAAAAAAAATATATACAGACACACCAAAGAGGCCTATATTATATATATATATATATATATATATATTTTTTTTTAAATCAAATAGCCTAATACAAATCAGCAAAATATGAAATAACAGTAATAACAGGTATTATTGTATTAAACGGAGGTATTCCAAATATAAGCAAGTGGACTGTCTTGACAAGGCCAAGCGCAAAGGCTTTCTGTGGTAGGCTCGGAAACACCTGTTCAACATCAATGTAGAAATAGGCTAGTAAAGCAAAATTCGGATCTCAAAGGGAGGCAAGTCTGATAAATGTAATCGTTATTATTGAAATAACACAACGTCTAGAGCTAAATTTGGATCAATTGCAACGCTGTTTGTGAAGAAAAGCGAAATATTTTGACTAAACGGCTGAGTAGTCAGACACCATCCCAATTGTAGTCCACCAATGACACGTTTGGACACCGATAATTACACCAATTGTTAACATTCTTGTTGTCTCTGTACGGGTCTATGGGCCAGATGTCAAACAAGATCAGTCCAAACAACGAATAAAAATCCCAGAACAGCAGTCCACCATTCTTTGGATGGGAATAGCATTCGATCATTTATACGTTTAATGTCCATATATTTTTCATTTCCTTACTTACATTTAGAAAATAAACTGCAATATCCCTCTGGTGTTTGACATAGTCTCACCCCCCCATTCCCACAAACACGGCGCAATTTGAACTTCAAGCGAACTGAATTGACGGCTGCGCAAAAAAAGAAACCGATTTTTGCCTTCCATATTAGATTATATTAGACTTTCGATGTTTCCCTAACATGGCACTCTCGTTTTTATTTACCTGAGAGGTGAGACGTTTCTTCCTGTTTTCTTCCTGGTATTATTCCGCCATCATAATTCAAGTGTTTCCCGACGCCTTCAGAAGTTACAGCATATTGATCCGAGTATTCCAGTGACGCGTCTTGCAATGACGAAGCACGTCTCTGCTGGTCGCAGGCAGCTGAGGGTGGGTGGGGATACCCCTGTGGACTAGGTCAGGTGCTCACTCCAATAGAAACCAAACCTTGAGCGATACTAGATGATATGCGCTCTACTTGCGGGGTAAATAAAATAGATGGTAACCTAATGTTGCTGTTTGGGAGCATTGGAGCAGGTAACTTTTCTTGTCAATGCTGGGATACTATTTACCTGACCACCGTGCCATCAGGTTTATGCAGTGGAGTGCATAACAGGTTTGGAATGTCTGGTCAAAGAACGCGTTGTTCAACTGGGCCTTGTGCCAGCGTGATTTCTCTCTCTCTCTGTTGTGGGATCTTCAGTTTTAATCCCGCTGTGTATACGGGGTATAACACACTTGCACGAATCTACATGTCAAGGAGACTTTTTGACTTCAAACTATCCTGGATTCCGCTACCCTCGTATATTTTAATAACCTTCGTAATAAGGCTAGTGTATTCATCTAAAATAAAATTTTTAACTTTTTTCATTCACAATTAATATGATGAAAAATGTATGACAGTCAGATGCACTCCTCCTCAAAGAGGTATGCATTTGAAAGCCCTCAAAGAGGTATGCATTTGAAAGCCCTCAAAGAGGTATGCATTTGAAAGCCCTCAAAGATGTATGCATTTGAAAGCCCTCAAAGACGTATGCATTTGAAAGCCCTCAAAGAAGTATGCATTTGAAAGCCCTCAAATATGTATGCATTTGAAAGCCCTCAAAGATGTATGCATTTGAAAGCCCTCAAAGAGGTATGCATTTGAAAGCCCTGTCTCTGGATAAAGCAGTGAGCACTAAGCACAGTTCAAGCAGCTTTAGGGACATTTCATTTAAACAGCTGTGCTGTCTGAGCATCTGTCCCAATATTACTACTAAGTCCCAGTGGCCATTCCTGGCACATTCTCTTGGTACAAAAATAACACAATGACATAACCTATCTGCCTGGTTCAGCACCATAGTATATGGTATTTAATCTGACCTGAGTGACCACATTAATGCTCTCTTTTCCCCACCTGACCACAGAAATGCTCTCTTTTCCCCACCTGACCATATTAATGCTCTCTTTTCCCCACCTGACCATATTAATGCTCTCTTTTCCCCACCTGACCATATTAATGCTCTCTTTCCCCACCTGACCATATTAATGCTCTCTTTTCCCCACCTGACCATATTAATGCTCTCTTTTCCCCACCTGACCATATTAATGCTCTCTTTTCCCCACCTGACCATATTAATGCTCTCTTTTCCCCACCTGACCATATTAATGCTCTCTTTTCCCCACCTGACCATATTAATGCTCTCTTTTCCCCACCTGACCATATTAATGCTCTCTTTTCCCCACCTGATCACATTAATGCTCTCTTTTCCCCACCTGACCATATTAATGCTCTCTTTTCCCCACCTGATCACATTAATGCTCTCTTTTCCCCACCTGACCATATTAATGCTCTCTTTTCCCACCTGATCACATTAATGCTCTCTTTTCCCCACCTGACCATATTAATGCTCTCTTTTCCCCACCTGACCATATTAATGCTCTCTTTTCCCCACCTGACCATATTAATGCTCTCTTTTCCCCACCTGACCATATTAATGCTCTCTTTTCCCCACCTGACCATATTAATGCTCTCTTTTCCCCACTTGACCATATTAATGCTCTCTTTTCCCCACCTGACCATATTAATGCTCTCTTTTCCCCACCTGACCATATTAATGCTCTCTTTTCCCCACCTGACCATATTAATGCTCTCTTTTCCCCACCTGACCACATTAATGCTCTCTTTTCCCCACCTGACCATATTAATGCTCTCTTTTCCCCACCTGACCACATTAATGCTCTCTTTCCCCCACCTGACCACATTAATGCTCTCTTTTCCCCACCTGACCATATTAATGCTCTCTTTCCCCCACCTGACCACATTAATGCTCTCTTTTCCCCACCTGACCATATTAATACTCTCTTTCCCCCACCTGGCCATATTAATGCTCTCTTTTCCCCACCTGACCATATTAATGCTCTCTTTTCCCCACCTGACCACAGAAATGCTCTCTTTTCCCCACCTGACCATATTAATGCTCTCTTTCCCCCACCTGGCCATATTAATGCTCTCTTTTCCCCACCTGATCACATTAATGCTCTCTTTCCCCCACCTGACCACATTAATGCTCTCTTTTCCCCACCTGACCACATTAATGCTCTCTTTTCCCCACCTGATCACATTAATGCTCTCTTTCCCCCACCTGACCACATTAATGCTCTCTTTTCCCCACCTGACCATATTAATGCTCTCTTTCCCCCACCTGGCCATATTAATGCATTCTTTCCCCCTCATCTGCTTTTGTCCTAAACCTTCTTGTTTTCTCTATGAATTATCTGAGTAAGATTAAGGCCTCATTCTTATTTTCCACAACTCTCTGAGAATGCTATCGTTTAGAAATATACTACTAGTAATATGCATAAATATATATGCGCATATATTATCAACTGTTGATAACTGTTATAGTTTCATAAAATAAGATATACATTTTCTAATATGAGTTTTCAGAGGTTTCCGGTATAGGTTACATTAGTTATTTTTTCTTAGACTAACAGGAAAGATGTCATACAGTGAGTGACCTTTTCAAAAGCCCTAATTAGAGAAGATACACCTCTCTCACTTGTTTTTCAGTACAGTGAGAAAATGTGTGTGTGTCATGACGGTTGCTCTTATCTCTGTGTGTGTTTGTGTGTGTGATTGTGTGTGTGTGAGCTCCAAAAGGGCTGGTCAGTTTAGAAGCTAATCTACCCAACACAAGGGCGATTCTCCCCTGCTCAACACGATAATGGTGAATGGGGCGGTCCCTCCCATTGACTCCAGAGTGAGTAATATTGTAATGTTGAGAATGTTGAGCCCCACAGTGGAGGTGTCATAATACCCACGAAAACCTAGCGGTCAAACAGGGAAAGGGAAAGGGAAAGGCGGATACCTAGTCAGTTGTTCAACTGAATGCATTCAACTGAAAAGTGTCTTCTGCATTTAACCCAACCCCTCTGAATCAGAGAGGTGCGGGGGGCTGCCATAATCGACATCCACGTTTCGGGTGCCCAGGAAATGGTTCCAATCATTTTTCAACCATTCATTTTTACTATAGGGGATTTTAGAAACAATAAAAATAAGGCCTGTGTTACGTGTAGGCTTTTAAACATCTTATTTAACCGTTATTGAACTAGGCAAGTCAGGCTTACCCTGGCGTGATGTTTTGATAACCATGTAAATCTTTTTCAGACAAGGTGACTTTTATCAATATATTCGGCTTTATTTACACTCAGATTCCAAAGTGCTAATTAGCATAAAATTAGTCATCATGCAAGACTACAAATCCCTGCAAGCTCCTGCACGTCATCCATCTGTAGCTGACATCTTTGCTAACAGGTATTGTGTCAATATCAAACTTGCAAAAGACAGTTCACAGAGTTGTCAATTTAAAGAGATTTAGCCAATTTAAGAATTACTACATTTAGCTAACATTAGATAGTTAATCCAGAGATTTAAAAAAAAACCTTTGCCTCGATTCGGCATGCTCGTCCAGATCATCATGGGATTTGGAGTTCTTTATGATAGCCACATTAGCAGCTAATTAACATTTCATTTTTTTTGGGGGGGGGGGGGGGGTAAGTACAGGCAAATATATTGATAAAAGTAACTTTGTCATAGAGATATTTACACTGTTATCAAAACATCACACCAGGGTAAGCCTACACAAAACACATGCCTTATTTGAAGTGTTTCTAAAATCCCTTATGGGGAAAATGACTGGTAGAAAAACAATTGGAACCATTTCCCTGTTTGTTATGGGTATTATGACTCATACTGTGGTACTCTATAGAGAGCAATAGTACATGGTGTCTTTTTGTAGGCACTAACTCCACAATGTCTCGTTGGCCCAAACCTATGTGGAAATTCATGTTTGGGGGGGTTGGATAAACGCCGAAAATAATGTCTGTGGTAAACACAAGTTTAAGAGCTCTTATACTTTTTGTTCTATGAGATAATCTCAGCTAACATCACCTTTTGTGAATTTTGAAGCATTTATGTAATCAAAACAAGCACATAAAGGCTTCATAATTCATAGTCACGTTAACTGACTGATATCTCATAAAACAAAAAGTATAAGATCTTCTGAGTCTGTGTTAGCCTCAAACCTTATTTTGGCCGTTTTTCCCAAAAACCCATTCTTTCCCCGATTCATTTCCCTCCATAGCTGAACGAACCAGAGGTAACTAATTTCTGTTTTTTGGGACTACAAGCTGGCCAACTCTATTAGTGCCTCTATTGTGCACTTGTGTGTAGGCAATGCCTGCAAGTAAATGTGTGTGTGTGTGTATCTGTATTTTATGAAAGGCAATAATGTAGGCTATTATGTTATTATAGCCTACATATAATGTTATTATATGTCAATAATGTAGCCTACATATAGGTTAATAACATTATACATGCCCAGTAAGCAAAATGACGCTGTAAATACGTATTTTCCTGACGTTGAAGTTAAGTTCATTTTAGGTTCTAAAAGGAAAAGGTGAAAAGACATCATTGACCAAATTTAAACTGTACATACATTCTCAATGAAGTAAACGTAATATCACAATAATACATTTGAAATCCATTTAATATAGGAAAGAGGAGCCGAGCGAAGATTGCAACATAGAATATATATTATTGCTCCCATCTGTAAACATGCACGCACGTATGTTAGCTTTCCAAAAGCTTACAAACTGGCAGCAATGATGTTCAAAGTAGTCCAACCTACAGAACCATCAGACCACATCAACTACAATAACATTCTCAGTAATATTCTCAGTCATATTTTTTGTCTTGCTATGACTGTGATATGTTGTTTATCTACCTTAGTTGAATGCACTGACTGTATGTCACTCTGAATAAGAGCATCTGCTGAATGACCAAAATGTAATTGTAAAAAACAAATACTTGCAAACTGGAGATTATACTAATGAGCTTCGGCCCCCAAACAAGTACAAATGTGGTTGCTCCGGACCGGACCAAATCTGAACGAATCATAGACGTCTAGGCTATGCTTCACAAGTTTGAACAGCACAGTATGGCACAGTTCAGTACAGTAGAGCACAGGATAATACAGTACAGTACAGTAGAGTTTGATTCAGTAGAGTACAGTAGTATACAATTCAGTACATTATACTGTACTGAACTATACTGTATTGTACTGTACTCTACTTTTTTAATGTAATGTACAGTCGGTTACTGTATAGTTCTCTACTGTACTGTGCTGTCCAAACAAAATTTAGTCATCTGTGTTGGCGGGCAAATGGACCAGACCAAATCTGAACCAATTATATATACCCTTACAAAAAAAGAGTACAGTTTTGAAACAGCCGTAAAAGTGCAGTAACTTCAGTCAACTTTGGTATTTTGAAGGCAGTAATTGCAGAATAACCAGTGTACTGAAGTTGAACTGCAAATACACTGCAAAATTACTGCAGTAAAAAAACGGTGTTATTTTGGACGCGGTATTTGCAGCATACACCAGTTATACTGCAATCTTTTTTCGTAAAGGTAGACGTCTATGTGGCTGTTTTCCATAAACACATCCCCAGCCAGAGACTTTCAATCAGTCAAAACTCAATAAAGATATTTAATTTGAGACCTTTAATCCACACAGCATTACATCTGAGATCAGCATACAGTGAACAGTGCCACTGGTCGCGTTTCTTATTGATTTTGCTTTGATTATGAAGCTTGAGAAGTACATAATCTGCTGTTATATCGCACTGCAATGATGTGCAATGATGTCCGAGGAGGGAAAACTGTTCGTTGTTTGAAGTAGCTAGGCTAACGGCAGTTTCACAGCTACGGATTCCAGCTTTAAACCCATATAGCTAGGTTGTGGAAATCAGAAAGGCACATAAACCTTTTTCTGTCACTTTGAAAATGATACTATAGGCTAAACAATGGCGCACACCTGAAACGATGTCTTGTATGTGGACTGGGTTGAATTTGTCCTCCTCCATTGTATTATCACAATCCCAGTCTCCCACGTTTGTAATTACCCAGCACAGGAACCAGGAAGAGAAGTTTGAATGCAACACGCGTCCTATTTTTTGTTTGGGCAACAATTCTGATGCGAGTTTTATAATGAGGATTATCTTTAAGTGATCGGCAATGTCTGATAAGGGTCCTGTATTAACGTCAGGTATCATTTTTTACCTATCGATCGGGGCAGCAATATTTCAAATACTTGAAGAACCCAATTGGAAATTGGCCAAATCCGAATATTCCCGTCAGAAGGAAAACATTCTTAAAACATATCCGTGCTTGACTAAAGAAGATCTGAACTATATTTTGGGGGTATGTAGGGATTCAATTTAGAATACATGTATTATATTCCCAATCGGCGTTTTAATGAATATCATTACTGTGTTGTCAGCTTGGTCAGCATTGGAACTTTATTATGTCTCTAAAACTGTATTTTACACTATGGGCGATTCCAAGGAGTAACAGCTATTGCTGAAAGTCGGATTTTTCACTTCCAAATGTATGTCAAACAATAAACAATAATTGCAAAGTTAAACAAACCGTACAACTCTATGCACCTTTGTTCTTCAAGCAAATGTATTGTAAACATTTCAGTGAAAGTTGTTAAAAGTAGTCCTTGTGCATGGAGTTGTGTGGTTTGTTGAACTTTTTTGCAATCATTGTTTTTTGTTTATTTTAAAGTGAAAAAAATCCGAGTCTCAGAATCCCTCTGTTACCGTAGAATTGGCACTATGTTTTAGGCCTACTGTTCGACAACTATTTAGTCCCATGGACGTTGTCCCTGGATAATAAACCTACCCAGGGCATTTCAGGTGCTGAATGAAAGCTTAGACCTCTGGGACCTCGAAAATAAGTGTTATATGGATGTCAAAAATACTTATTTTCTGGACGTTGAAATCAGGTCCATTTTAGAGGCTGAATGAATGGAAAAAATATGTATTTTCCAGACGTTGAACATATGTATTTTCCAGACGTTGATTCTATTGCAAAAAATTAAATGCTATACATGTTCTATTAAGTAAGAAACCAAATATGTATTATTGCTCCCATCTATCACATGCAGTAATGTTAGCTTTTTCAAATCCTTTAAAACTGGCAGCAATGATGATCAAAGTAGGCCAGCATACAGAATGAACCAACTGACCACTTTAACTACAATAACATTCCGAGTAACGTTTACAGAATATTTTTTTCTTGCTATGACTGTGATATGTTGTTGTTTATCTACCTTAGTTGAATACACTGACTGTAAGTCACTCTGGATAAGAGCATCTGCTGAATGTCCAAAATATACATGGAAAAACAAACACTAGCTGGGTATTGTTCTAATGATAAAATACACATCTGGTCTGTGTGGACCAGATCCATGTCTGCGTTTGGGCCAAATATAGGCCGGTCTGGACAACTATGATTGGTTCAGATTTGATCCGGACGGGACCAAAAATCCACGTTCGTGGACATTGAAATCGGGGCTCCAAAAAAATACCCCCAAAATATGGAGGATCAGAAAAAGACGTCCAAAAGGCATCGCCTGATGTCAAATGCTTTGTGGGTAATTTTACGTGAAAAAATAACATTGTAGATCATCTGAAATTATTTAATCTAAACAAAGTTTGTCAAGTTAGGACATTTCAGTCCTTGGCAGTACTGATATGGCTGTGTTATTGATAATAGATGTGCATATTTGTATTTTTATATGTTATTATGAATAGATTATTTTCACTGTTGCAGTAAAAGCTTGGAGCACTACTACACTTATAAATCAAGTTTCAATTATAGCAACAGAACACATCACTGATGAGCCTACATGCGTTTTCATCATCTCTGTGCTCTTCAACGAAGGAGCCAAGTCAGCATGTTGGGACAGTTCAGAAGAACTGGTTTGCCATTTTCTTTGCTCCGATAACAGTGCAGATGCTACGTTGGTAACAGAATGACGTCAGAAGATTGCAGTCATTATGTTGCCAAACTTTGCGTCTGCACTGTTCTTCAAGCCAATATGTTTTCAGTGGAAATTGTTAAAAGTAGTCCTTGTGCAGAGTTGTATGTTTTGTTTAACTTTGCAATCATTGGTTTTCATTTGACATACATTTTATAGTGTCAAATCAGAGTCTCAGTGCCACTCTGCTACCGTAGAATAGCCAAGGGGCAGCATATTTTCAGAGGGCGTTGTCTCTCTAGATATCCGGGTTGCCTCCAATGTTTCAATGCCACTGCTGTCCAGGGTCGTGTTTACGAGACTACAGAGGGCGTTGTCAGTCCCTTCATTACGGTTGTGTCCTTCTATTTGAAGGTTCTGGAAATATATAACAGGGGTCTATTGTTTGTGTGTAATGACTAAAATATATTTTTCAAACAAATCAAAGTGGGAACATATTATATTTTTATTTGCTCAATCTCAGTGGATTTAGATTCCCAAAGTAACTCTGTGTTTACCTAGAGTGTGAAGACTCCTGAAATGAATCCCAATGAAACCCGTTATCGTTTAAGATAACCCCAATCAGCTCTGTTTGTACAGTGTGATAACCCACTCTGTTCCCTAGGTGGTGTCAGACGCTGCTGGACAAGGTGTGACCATCACTGGAGAGAATACCTACAACAACTGGGACTGGACCAATTCAGTTGTCTTTGCTGCCACTATTGTCACTACCATAGGTGGGCAATATCTTGAATACAACACTGGAAACATTGAATCATGTTCATCTCTCTCCGATAACAGCTGCTAACTCAGTTACCCAATGTCTAACCGTAGCAGAAATGAAGCTGCCACCCCCGTCTGAAAGCCTATACGTTTGTGATTTGCAGGTTATGGTAATGTTGCCCCAAAGACGGCTGGCGGCCGTATATTCTGCATCCTGTATGGCCTGTGTGGGATCCCTCTCTGCCTCACCTGGATTAGTGAGCTGGGCTCGTTCTTCGGAGACAGAGCCAAGCGCCTGGGACAGGTCCTGGTACTCAAAGGCCTTAGTGTGGTAAGACTCACTGGGAGTCTCTCAGCACGTCTACTGTACTGATACGGATTTCTATCAACGACTTTTGGGGAGGTGCAATACATGACTTAAGCATTTATTAACAGCGGATTAGCCAATGGTCAGCCACGTTTAGCCACTGTAGCTGCGTACTTATGACTGAATCCCGTATGGTCCAACTAATGGAAAAGTGTTAGCCTACAAGACATGTTAGCCTTGTCACCAGATCTGGTGGAACACTCAAAAATGACAATTGACATGGTCAAATCAAAGGGATTGGTCTAACATTGTCACTTGTGTCACATGCCGTTGCTTGTTCTTCTCACTGTGCTTTAGCTGCTGCTTTGGTTGCTCTCTGGGGTCTAGGCCGGCTCACTGTAAAGCCCTTTTTACATCAGCAGTTGTCACAAAGTTCTTTAAATACATTTGAATGATTGATTGATTCTCCCCGTGTGCCGTCTGCAGAAAAAGGTCCAGTTGATCTGCACGGCCATCTTCCTCCTGTGGGGTCTGCTGGTACACCTGGTGATCCCCCCGTTTGTGTTCATGTCCCTGGAGGGATGGTCGTACCTGGAGGGCTTCTACTTCTCCTTCATCACCCTCACCACTGTCGGCTTCGGGGACTACGTCGCAGGTAGTTACATAGGCTTTTCATGAAGTAGATGGCATTCCTCAGAAAATATTAGTTTATATTTAAGAGATCATGATATCACCTAATTCACATTAGAGGATCATAAAGTTATTTGGAGTTGGATTCATTGCCTGGTGCAATCCTGCTTTGTCCAAGCTGAAGAAAGGGTGACATATACTTAATTAAACTATGTTCTCTTTTTGACTCCACAGGTATCAATCCAAACATAGACTACCCAAGGCTGTACCGGGTGTTTGCAGAGGTGTGGATCTACATGGGTCTGGCCTGGCTGTCTCTTTTCTTCAGCTGGAACGTCCACATGGTGGTGTCGGCTCACAAGGTCCTGAAGAAGAGAAGGCAGAAACACAGGATGGACCACCTGGACCATCGATGGCAGCTTGAGAAGGACGACATCCGCAGCCCTCGCCGCCTCCCCACCGCCGTCGACATCTTCAACTTCCTGTCTGAGAAGCATGAGGACTACAGCACCGCCATCAGGCAGATTGGCGCTGCCGCGAAGCCGAAGCCGAAGATGGAATTCAAGGAGTTGAGTCGTTCAAAGAGCTGTAGTGACATCCTGGGGACGAATATCCAAACCCTGGAGCATTCCCCACGCCGCCTGAGGCGCCACCTCAGCATCAGTCACAATATATTACTAAGCAGCTTTGGGATGGGAGAGGAGGGGCAGAGGCTTATCGAGGATGACCCTGTCTTTATGAAAGACCCTGGGTTTGAGGAGAACTGTCTGGATAGGGACACTAGAGCGAAGGCTGTTTATGTGTCCAACTCAAAAGAGAACCTAAACCCCGCCGATCTAGGTCCTAACATCAACAAAGAGGAGAATGTTCAGAATCAAGATGGTGGAGAGAATAGGTTTACTGTATCAAAGGTAGTGGAGGGGGATTCGGGAGAGGAGAATGATGAGAAAGGCTGAAGCCTTGGATCCATCCTCTTCATGGAGAACTGAATGATGTAATCAAAAGGGGACTATCGCTCTCTCCTAGAAGTGTGGTTGGTGCATAAAACTTGTGAATTCAGATAAATAAAAGGTATGATGGGTCTGTGATGGGTCCGCGGATCATCACAACTTTTTATTTATTGTACCCATCACACCTTTTTATTTATCACCCCATCACACCTTTTAATTTATCACCCCATCACACCTTTTAATATCACCCCATCACACCTTTTTATTTATCACCCCATCACACCTTTTTATTTATCACCCCATCACACCTTTTAATATCACCCCATCACACCTTTTTATTTATCACCCCATCACACCTTTTTATTTATCACCCCATCACACCTTTTAATATCACCCCATCACACCTTTTTATTTATCACCCCATCACACCTTTTAATATCACCCCATCACACCTTTTAATATCACCCCATCACACCTTTTTATTTATCACCCCATCACACCTTTTAATTTATCACCCCATCACACCTTTTAATTTATCACCCCATCACACCTTTTAATATCACCCCAGCTCACCTTTTAATATCACCCCATCACACCTTTTAATATCACCCCATCACACCTTTTAATATCACCCCATCACACCTTTTAATTTATCACCCCCATCACACCTTTTAATATCACCCCATCACACCTTTTAATATCACCCCATCACACCTTTTTATTTATCACCCATCACACCTTTTTATTTATCACCCCATCACACCTTTTAATATCACCCCATCACACCTTTTAATTTATCACCCCCATCACACCTTTTTATTTATCACCCCATCACACCTTTTAATTTATCACCCCATCACACCTTTTAATTTATCACCTCATCACACCTTTTAATTTATCACCCCCCATCACACCTTTTAATTTATCACCCCATCACACCTTTTAATTTATCACCCCATCACACCTTTTAATTTATCACCCCATCACACCTTTTAATTTATCATCCCATCACACCTTTTTATCCATCTGAACTGAATGATATAGAAGCATCATAACAAGGTCCTGGGACAACCAGAGACTATGGCAGAGTTAGGATTGGTCACATTCCCCTGTGGTGAGGAGTGGAAACACATTTTCAACGGTTTTCCTTAACATCGTGATCAGTGAAATGTATGACCCAAGATTATCAAGGCCTAAGATCATGAACACAGTCTGGACAACTTCCTGTCTTCATCTCGATGTTAAACACACATTTTGGTCTGTGGGAAAAGTAAAAGAAGGAAAATATAGCAAACAATGGACTCCTTAGAGTTGCCAGTGTGATTTACCTGACTCTAAAATGAGAAACTGAAAGCAATGTAGTTTGTCTATTGTTACAAACTGCCTTCAGAAATAAAGTTTACATGAGTTTCTATGCAATTTCCATGTTTTTTATATGAGTAGATGTAGTGGTAGTGGACTTGAAAAAGGAGATATAAGATATAGAATCATTTTGTATTTTTTGCTTTGTCATTACCCCCCCCCCCCCCCCCCCCCGAAAAACATTCCCCCAAAGATCGATGATCAACAATATGTCAAAGTAAAATAATGAACTATAACTGTTTAATCAATACAAATAGTCCACCATTTTCGACAGTGTGCAGGTCTCTCATCTTTTCCAGTATTCTTATTTTGACTCCTACGCACCTGGAACAGACACTATTGAGTACTAAGGAACTTAAAAGAGCGCAGACGGCCTCTTATCATTTAACATAATTACACATGCCATGCATCACAGCAATTGCAGTGTTATATTGTGGCAACCATGTGGAATATTTATACTTTTCAATCATATTACACCAGACAAGATGTACTATACAGAAACAGCACAGACTTTGAGAACAATACAGTTTGAGTGTCATTACTGCATCTATATATACACACACAGACTTTGAGAACAATACAGTTTGAGTGTCATTACTGCATCTATATATACACACACAGACTTTGGAAATCAGATGTCTGGAAGGAATCATTGGCTACTTCAGATCACAGACCAGGGCTTTGTGGTAGACTGTTCCTATGAGAAGCTTTCCTTCATAGGGAGCTGCTACAGAGGATCCTATGAGCACACTGCCATCATCAGCATAGACCTGAGTCACCACTGGCTTCTCATAGTGGATGTCCTGAATCCTAATGACCTATAAAACAAATTATGATAAAGAAAACCAATTCAAGCTTTTGGTACATGGGCTGTGTCCCAAATGGCAGCCTATTCCCTATACAGTGCACTACACTACTTTTGGCCAAGGCCCATAGGGAGTATACTCTATAGGGCAGGTATTCCCAAACTGGGGTGATATATACTCTATAGGGCAGGTATTCCCAAACTGGGGTGATATATACTCTATAGGGCAGGTATTCCCAAACTGGGGTGATATATACTCTATAGGGCAGGTATTCCCAAACTGGGGTGATATATACTCTATAGGGCAGGTATTCCCAAACTGGGGTGATATATACTCTATAGGGCAGGTATTCCCAAACTGGGGTGATATATACTCTATAGGGCAGGTATTCCCAAACTGGTGATGTGATATAGCGAAGCACCTGAGTGAGTTGGGTGTGAAATTACGCAGGTACTTTCCCGAAACGGATGACACAAACAACTGGATTGGTTATCCCTTTCATGCCCTGCCTCCAGTCCACTTACATGCCTTGCCTCCAGTCCACTTACATGCCCTGCCTCCAGTCCACTTACATGCCCTGCCTCCAGTCCACTTACATGCCCTGCCTCCAGTCCACTTACATGCCCTGCCTCCAGTCCACTTACATGCCCTGCCTCCAGTCCACTTACATGCCCTGCCTCCAGGCCACTTACATGCCCTGCCTCCAGTCCACTTACATGCCCTGCCTCCAGTCCACTTACATGCCCTGCCTCCAGTCCACTTACATGCCCTGCCTCCAGTCCACTTACATGCCCTGCCTCCAGTCCACTTACATGCCCTGCCTCCAGTCCACTTACATGCCCTGCCTCCAGTCCACTTACATGCCCTGCCTCCAGTCCACTTACATGCCCTGCCTCCAGTCCACTTACATGCCCTGCCTCCAGTCCACTTACATGCCCTGCCTCCAGTCCACTTACATGCTCTGCCTCCAGTCCACTTACATGCCCTGCCTCCAGTCCACTTACATGCCCTGCCTCCAGTCCACTTACATGCCCTGCCTCCAGTCCACTTACATGCCCTGCCTCCAGTCCACTTACATGCGCTGCCTCCAGTCCACTTTCCTGCCCTGCCTACAGTCCACTTTCCTGCCCTGCCTACAGTCCACTTACATGCCCTGCCTCCAGTCCACTTACATGCCCTGCCTCCAGTCCACTTTCATGCCCTGCCTCCAGTCCACTTTCATGTCCTGCCTCCAGTCCACTTTCATGCCCTGCCTCCAGTCCACTTACATGCCCTGCCTCCAGTCCACTTACATGCCCTGCCTCCAGTCCACTTACATGCCCTGCCTCCAGTCCACTTACATGCCCTGCCTCCAGTCCACTTACATGCCCTGCCTCCAGTCCACTTTCATGCCCTGCCTCCAGTCCACTTTCATGCCCTGCCTCCAGTCCACTTACATGCCCTGCCTCCAGTCCACTTACATGCCCTGCCTCCAGTCCACTTACATGCCCTGCCTCCAGTCCACTTACATGCCCTGCCTCCAGTCCACTTACATGCCCTGCCTCCAGTCCACTTACATGCCCTGCCTCCAGTCCACTTACATGCGCTGCCTCCAGTCCACTTTCCTGCCCTGCCTACAGTCCACTTACATGCCCTGCCTCCAGTCCACTTACATGCCCTGCCTCCAGTCCACTTTCATGCCCTGCCTCCAGTCCACTTTCATGTCCTGCCTCCAGTCCACTTTCATGCCCTGCCTCCAGTCCACTTTCATGCCCTGCCTCCAGTCCACTTACATGCCCTGCCTCCAGTCCAATTACCGATATCTGAACAAGAGAGACTCATAAACATTGCAACAAGCGGTTCTGTGAAAATTGAATTTAATCAGAAGCCACTGCCATATTTCTGGATTTGGCTGCGCTCAGAATATCCTGCCTTGGCAAATCGTGCTGTTAAAACACTGATGCCCTTTGCAACCACGTACCTATGTGAGAGTGGATTCTCGGCCCTCATTAGTATGAAAACTAAATAAAGGCACAGATTGTGTGTGGAAAATGATTTAAGACTGAGACTCTCTCCAATACAACCCAACATTGCAGAGTTATGTGCATCCTTTCAAGCACACCTTTCTCATTAACCTGTGGTGAGTTATGCACAATTTTCAATTAACAAATAAGGTTTAATATCTAAGATGGTTAAATAAAAAATTATTAATTTGATTGACTATTATTATATTATTATTGACTATTATTATATTATTATTATTTATATTATTTATATTATTATTTGTGCCCTGGTCCTATAAGAGCTCTTTGTCACTTCCCATGAGCCGGGTTGTTACAGAAACTCACACTCATTCTTATGTTTAATAAATGTATCGTATAGTGTGTGTTTGGCAGGCTTACAATGGTGGCAAAAAAACAACATTTGAGAGTGTGCTGACCCTGGTGCTAGAGGGGGGGTACGCAGCTGGAGGTTGAATGTTTGAAGGGGTACGGGACTATAAAAAGTGTGGGAACTACTGCTATAGGGAATAGGGTGCCATTTGGAACTGAGATCAGAGTGAATTTATTCCTATAATATAATAGAACTAGAGAGGACATGGTAAATGACGTACTAACCTCAGATCCAGGTAGATCCTCAGGGTCATATACTGCTACCTTTGCTCCATTAGGGTGACAACCCAGCCATAGGTCACCTGTTACATGGTCCACCTCGATGTTGTCACAGAGAGACCCAACGGCTACAGACTGGTTGGAGACAGACATCATTAGGAATGTGATGGCTGATTGTATTACAGCGGTTGGACCATCTCTAGAAACAATACTAAATATAATATTATGCCCGTAAAGAAGTTTGCGTTCATATTTGATGTAGTGAAAAAGTTTTACCTTGACATGTACCAAGTCTTTGTTTTTCTTTATCTCAAAAACAGCAATCTCATGGTCCAAAATAGCAGACACGTATAGATACCTGTGGGGGGGAAGAACACATTTATTGTTTTACTGCATAACACACTTCCAAAGAGCACAGCCGAGTTGTACATTTTAAACTGTTGGATTCTCAATTGTGTAGACTTTACTACAATTGTGGAAACAAAGAAGGCACCTTTTGTCGGGTGACATGTTGATGCCGTTAGCAGATAGGAAGCCATCGCCCACTGCCTTCACTCCTCCAGGGCTGTAGTAAACCACGTCGGCCCAGGGTAGACCCAGGAACACAGCCAGCATGTGTAGCACTGCACTGGGATAGGAGTGATCGTTGGTGGCATAGAAGCTCTCCACTCCCACAGCCACAATGTCATTCACACTGAGAGAGTAAAGGGCAAAAACATACAGAGTTAGCCAAGCAGAAACACACCACTGTGGAACTCTCACTGGTCATACTGTACAGTACATAGCCAATGTGGTTCATCCACATCATGTAAATGTAAACATCTCACACCTACCTATGAAGGAGATCATGCTTTATAGTTTTCAGGTGCACAATGGTGTTGTCCTCTTCGACAAATAGAAAGATCTCTACCTGGCTCGTGTAATGTTGAGGGTGATTGACAACAAACAGATAGATGGTTTTATCTGGAAGGAGATGGGAGTTCAGCAGTGAGAAATATCGCCTCTACTGTCTCCTCTGGTGTCTAAGGCTCTCTATTGATTGACAGGGAAGACACACACACACACACACACACACACACACACATAGTAGTGTTCATAATTCCATAGGCAATGGTCTGAAGAGTGTTCCAATTTGGGATAATCTGGTCTGGAATGGAGGAATTTGCTGCGATTTCTGACTTGAGTAACTAGAATAATTGCTGACACATGTTTTATACTGTACTGTTTTACTGTGTACTGTTGTACTGTATACTGTATTGTTGTACTGTATACTGTATTGTTGTACTGTATACTGTATTGTTGTACTGTATACTGTATTGTTGTACTGTATACTGTATTGTTTTACTGTATACTGTATTGTTTTACTGTATACTGTTGTACTGTATACTGTATTGTTTTACTGTATACTGTATTGTTTTACTGTATACTGTATTGTTTTACTGTATACTGTATTGTTTTACTGTATACTGTATTGTTTTACTGTATACTGTATTGTTTTACTGTATACTGTATTGTTTTACTGTATACTGCACTGTTTTGCTATACAGTACCAGTCAAATATTTGGACACACCTACTCATGCAAGGGTTTTTCTTTATGCCAAAGTGTGCAAAGTGTGTCATCAAGGCAAAGGGTGACTAATTTGAAGAATCTAAAATATATTTAGATATGTTTAACACTTTTTTGGTTACCTCATGATTCCATATGTGTTATTTCATAGTTGTGATGTCTTCTCTATTACTCTACAATGTAGAAAATAGTTTTTAAAAAACAGAAAAACCCTTGAATGAGCAGGTGTGTCCAAACTTTTGACTGGTACTGTATATTGTACTTATATTTTATTAATCAAATATATTATAAACATATATTGTGTAATTTCCATTTTTGTATGTTGTTGAATCAAACAGCTGGCCATCACGGTCTAGCCGGTCTTGATGAGGGAAAGTGTCTGGCAGAGAGATTCACAGTCAAAGTGTGTCTCTATATACGCTGTGGATTTTATTGGTTGGGTGGGTGATTACACAAAGCTCACTGGTCCACTTTGTGAAGTTACCACATGTCCGATGTTTTTGAAACAAACTAATTTCATATGTGAGAGCTAAATCTCCCATACCTTACCTGTCTCGTCAATGTAGACACTGATTCCATGGGGGTTGAAGGAGTCCCGGTCCAGGTCTCCTTTGATTGTCAGCTCCACAGGGATCAGTCTGGGGTCCAACAGGTCCAGGGTATAGATCTTCCCTGGGTCATCAGAGAAGGAGGGCATTCCAGGATATTTCAAGCCCTGAGTGGGGGTATTGATTTGACATGAGTGACAGGGTCCTCAAAAGTCCTAAATGTCACCCTATTCCCTATATAGTGCACTACTTTTGACTAAATTAGTGCACTATGTAGGGAATAGGGTACCGTTTGGGATACAATAGGTTGTATGTATTGTATTATTAAAAACAGCTGTTTTATTCTGTAAAAATAGTTATTTTATCATCAGTGTGAGGGAGGTATGTTCAACAGGCAATATTATGAATTGAGGACAATATTTGAATTATTCAGTGTGCCTTACCAGAATATACTTGCCATGAAGGATCGCATCATGACAATGGATTGTACTTACGGTGCTTATGATGGCCAGTCCATCTCGAAGTATGGTGAAGTCCTCTGCTCCATATTCTGTACATATAGGATTGTCCACAAACCATTAGCAATAGCCTATATCAATGTATTCTTTTTATCCCATAGGCCAAAGGCCTTCATTAAACATAACATCATCATCATGACACCAAACAAAGCATGCTGGGACACGTTGATACTTGGACTATTAGTCTAATGGACTTCAGCCCTGACACTTGCCCAACTAGCGGTTATACAGCCTGATCTCATCACACATACTGAGAAGACTCATTATTTTGAGCCTACTGGAATAACTGGAACAGGCTCAAAGTAGAACAGGCTATTTCAACATTACATTGGTATCTATCTCACACCGATGTGAAACATAGAAGAACTACACTATATGTATTAATTAAAGCATGAACTGTTATAATGTCAATATGATTACAATTTAATGGACTGGTTCAGACATACCTATATTCTTTAATAGGTGACAGTTGGGGAGGCGTTTTACAGGCACTTCTCTGTTGGCAAGGGCTATTTCACTGCAAATAGAACCCGGTTAATATTACTTTGGTGTGAAAGCAAGAGCAACACAGATCATTCTAATTTCAGCTTTTGACACTCTCACACCACTGCTCAATTCACCTAAAGTAGTTCACTTCAAAGTTGCTAAAAGCCTATTTTTCAAATATCACTTTTAATGTCTGAGGCCTCTGTTGACAATGCCAATCAGGTCAATATTGTAAACTCTGATCAGGAAAATGTAGCATGATTCCGAAGAAGACATTCCAAAGAAGATACACATGCCCTATAATGTTAAAATGTTCAGCAACCATGCAGCCTACCTCAATTTAAGAAGTCTTTGCCCCAAAAGAGCTGCCAATGCAGCAATGCAGATGGTAACAAGCACCCACTTCATGGCAGACAAACTCTTTCCCTTGGTCAAAGGTTATGAAATCCGTGTGCAAAAGGTGGGTGTGTTGTGTACAGGCAGAGTGTAATTGCACAGTTGAACCATGGGGCGCGCTGTAGTTTAGCAATTCCTAGAGGGAGGTCAAATCTGCAGTCCTAAAACTGTGATCCCTGGGTTCATGATGATGATATTGTCCACATCACTTGTTTGCTGCTTTTCAGACAAATGAGTTGACAACTAAACAACAGTTGAGACTTGCACGCCAAATTAGCGGCCCGCATTTAATGTAAAGAAGTTAACACACTTGTGAAGAATACAATATTCAGTTACATCACAACTGAATCTAGTTCACTTTACAAAGAGGGTAGAAAACATATCAAATACTGGTTTTCCATGTCAAATCAGTGAGATGTACCTGTAATTGAACTTTAACCTCTACGCAGGGGTGTAAAGTACTTAAGTAAACATACTTTAAAGTACTACTTAAGTCATTTTTTGGGGTATCTGTACTTTACTATTGATATATTTTTTTACAACTTTTAACACTACATTCCTAAAGAAAGAATGTACTTTTTACTCCATTGAGTTTACCTAACACCCAAAAGTTACATTTTGAAAGCTTAGCAGGACAGGAAAATGACCAATTCACACACTTATCAAGACAACACATGGTCATCCCTTCTGCCTCTGATTTGACGGACTCACTAAACACAAATGCATCTTTCGTAAATTATACCTGAGTGTTGGAGTGTGCCCCTGGCTATCCATACATTTTAAAAACAAGAAAATGGGGCCGTCTGCTTTGCTTAAAAGAAGGAATTTGAAATGATTTACACTTCTACTTTTTCTTTTGATACTTAACTATATTTTTTTGCAATTACATTTACTTTGGATACTTAAGTATATTTATAACCAAATACTTTTATACTTTTACTCAAGTAGTATTTTACTGGGAGACTTTTCCTTTTACTTGAGTAACTTTCTATTAAGGTACTTTTACTCAAGTATGACAATTGGGTACTTTTTCCACCACTGCCTCTATGGGATCGGTCCCCCCCACGGGACAGTTGAAATAAAGAGCGCTAATGTGATTAGCATGACGCTGTAGGTGTTGGTCAATCTCTTCAACAGATGATCAGGTCTATATAATTATCAAACATACATTAGTAATGGAAAGGAAACACAGACTCTTAGTTTAAGTATTAAAATACTCATTTTAGTAATACAACTGTAGGCAGAAGTTGGTACAGAGTACAGTATAACAGTACATGATAGTTCTCCCCAAGTTCTGCAAAATGTGTAAGACTCATATAGCCTCTCCCAGTCCTCCTTGCATGAGTTTCCCTGGCAACAACATTTTAATAAATCTAACCTCCCTCTGACAGCAGTAACCATCTTATCAGCAATTAAAAGCTCAGAAGTGGGTTTTAACTGAAACTTGACCTGTCATCACAAGTATGAACGAGTGTAAGTATCTTCTGATAGGTGGCTGGTTTCATCAGGTCTGTGACAGCCTTGTGTTCTCAGAAAACCAGATAACCACGGTGGGATCCAGACAGGAGGAGTCTGAATGTAGACGCCTTCTGATAGTGTCTGAAGGTCACATCACTCAAAAACAGATTTTAACACACACACACACACAGAGGTCTCCTGAAGAGGAGACCTTACAGTTTACCATAAGATAATTTATTAACCCTTTAAAAGGTATAAGGCCTTGGTTTAACCCTCTTCATTAGTAACAAGAACATTTCCCAGGACATGTCTTATATGGGCAAAAAGCTTAAATGTTTGTTAATCTAACTGCACTGTCCAATTTACAGTAGCCATTACAGTGAAAAAATACCATGCTATTGTTTGAAAGTGCACAACAACAAAACATTTTTTATCACAGCAACTGGTTTGATATATTCACCTCTGAAGGTAAATAACATACTTACATTCAGAATCTTGCTCTGATTTGTCATCCAGAGATAAAATGTAGCTTAGTTTTGTTTGATAAAATCCATTTTTATATTAAAAAACATCACATCTAGATGTGTGAAGGTTGGTGTATTTTCTGTAGGGAAGCTAATTATCCATAATTTATGACATTCCTAGAAGTGTGTAAACTTACATTTTTTATTACCATATCATTTTTGTATGTTCTCTATAGTTATGTACTTGTGTTAATTGACCAATTCGGCAAATTTGGGCAGACTTGAAACAACATTTTGAACAGTAATGCAACGGTTCATTGGATCAGTCTAAAACTTTGTACATACACTGCTGCCATCTAGTGAAATTGCACCTAGACTCCTAAGTGAGATATTGGCCTTTCTATTGCATTTCAAAGATGGGGGGAAAACATAAAAAATAAATGTTTTTTTCCCCCTTTGTATTATCTTTTACCAGATCTAATGTGTTATATTCTCCTACATCAATTTCACATTTCCACACACTTCAAAGTGTTTCCTTTCAAATGGTATCAATAATATGCATATCCTTGCTTCAGGTCCTGAGCTACAGGCAGTTATATTTGGGTATGTCATTTTAGGCAAAAAAAAATAACAGTCAGATTATTCTTATCAAGTCATTTCTCCTGTCATTTATCAACTTTTATACAACATTACTATGTATTGTATTGTTACAGGTTTTGTTCAGTGCACCAGCGTTATCTTTGACATATCATTTTGTCAACTTTATTGCAAATCTAACTTCCTGTGATTAGACAGAGCATGCAATGAATGAACTTTAAAATATTTTTTTTTACTTATCAACTTGAACCCCACAGGCCACGGCAGAATTCAGTACGGCACAACATTGAGGAATTTTCAGCTAGATATACAGCCTCTTAAAGAAGAAGTTACAGGTCTGTGAGAGCCAGAAAAATGACCAAATACTTATTTTCCACCATAATTTGCAAATAAATTCATTAAAAATCCTACAATGTGATTTTCTCATTTTGTCTGTCATAGTTGAAGTGTACCTATGATGAAAATTACAGGCCTCTCTCATCTTTTTAAGTGGGAGAACTTGCACAATTGGTGGCTGACAAAATATTTTTTTGCCCCACTGTATATTATGTAGAACAGACATCCCTCCCTGTCATATAGAGTAAGGAATCTTATTAACTCTATTCATTGCATTTCCATCTGCAACATTCAGTATGTTGCACACTTGCACTCTTCCGACCACAACCCACGTCGGAAGCCTGTTTTCTACATAAAGCATTGGCTACTGGTCTACCTTGGCTAGATCACAGACCAAGGCTTTCTGGTAGATTGTTCCAATGAGAAGCTTTCCTCCGTAGGGAGCTGCTACAGAGGATCCTATGAGCACACTGCCATCATCAGCATAGACCTGGGTCACCACTGGCTTCTCAGAGTGGATGTCTTTAATCTGAATCACCTGTGAAAACAATATCATGAAATGTAGATGTATACCAGACAGTGAGCATTACAGAGAAAGACACCCACCCCAGGTCCAGTCCAAGTCCACTTTAAGTCCACTCAATGTCCACTCCAAGTACACTTTAAGTCCACTCCAAGTCCACTCAATGTCCACTCCAAGACCACTCCAAGTCCACTCTAAATCCACTCTGAATACACTCCAAGTCCACTCCAAGCCCAGTCCATGTCCACTCTAAGACCACTTTAAGTCCAGTCCATGTCCACCCCAAATCCACCCCAAGTCCACTCTAAGTCCACTCTAAGTCCACTCTAAGTCCACTAAGACCACTCTAAGTCCACTCTAAGACCACTCTAAGTCCACTCTAAGTGCACTCTAAGTCCACTCTAAGTCCACTAAGACCACTTTAAGTCCACTCTAAGTCCACTCTAAGACCACTTTAAGTCCAGTTCATATCCACTCTAAGTCCACTCTAAGTCCATTGCGCTTGTGTGTTTCCTCTCGTACAGTAGTTGGAATGTACTGTAGTCCAGCAGCTTTTACCTATAGCATAGTAGAGGCGTGAACATGTGAAAACAATGTTGGTGTATAGTACAGAGATACACTGCTGGTATATGATCCAGAAAGCAGTTCACTCAGGAAGTTTCAATAGCACAGGGCAGGTGTACGAACCTCAGATCCAGGAAGATCCTCAGGATCATTTCGAAATAGTTTCCAGCCATTAGGGTGACAACCAATCCACAAGTCGCCAGTCTCAGGGTCAACATAAATGTTGTCAACAAGAGAGCCCACTTCCACGACCTGGTGACAAAGAATAATATCACGTAAGCTATAAAAATAAAGAGAGTCACACACTCTATATATATAAACTCCCAGTAATTTATTGGGTAAAACACCTAACGTTTCGGCATCACTGTGCCTTCTTCAGGGCGCTTGAGAGCAGAGGGTGCCTGAGAGCAGAGGGTGCCTTCTTCAGGGTGCTTTCTTCAGGACACAGTGAATGCCAAAACATTGTTTTTTTTACCCAATAAATTACTGGGACTTTATATATATTCGGTGTGCGACTCTCTATATTTTTAGACATAGTTTATTCGCCGTTAGTCAGCACCTCTACACTAAATCATTTTCTTTGGGTGTGCGCCAGCTCATGCTTTTTAAAATAATAATATCATGAAATGAGTTTTAAAGAGCCTATTCTGGATTCAGATACACAAGCAATGGGAGAGAATAAACACATCAGATTTAGGCTTTCAACAGAGCAGCATGTTTCAATAGTCCATTTGACTATTTACCAGGTGTAAAACAAATCTGCCATTCCTCATATTTTACCTTTACTGGGGCCAAACCATTGCTTTCCAGTCGCTCCAAAACATGTATGTTGTGGTCAAATAAGTCAGCCACATATATGTGCCTACATGAAAACATAAATAGTTATATGTTACATAACATCACATCAACAGACCTTATCGTGTCAACATGTGATATCCACTCTATAATCAAACACGTAACAGGTTTGACTGCCCATATGGACAGGATTATTGAACTGTGTGTACACAGGACAGTACTCAAAGCGCATTGAAATTCTTTGTGTAATGTCATTATTTTTTTAATTGTAATTTTATCAGACATCCTTATACAGAGCGACTTACAGTAGTGAGTGCATACATTTGAGTACTTTATTCTTTTAAAAACATGTCATACTGGTTACCAATGGGAATCAAACCCACAACCCTGGCGCCATGCTCTACCAACTGAGCTACACGGGACTGAATACTTGAATAGAGCTATAGAAGTTGAATACATGATTTATCTAATTATTGTACCTTTTGTCAGGTGAGATGTTGATGCCATTGGCCATGTAGAATCCCTCAGCCACTACTTTGACCTCTTCAGGGCTGTAATACACAACGTTAGACCAGGGCTGAGCCAGAAGTACCTCCAGAGTATTCAGAGTGCCTCCACTGAAATAGTGATCGTTGGTGGCATAGAAGCTCTCCACTCCCACAGCCACAATGTCATTCACACTAAGAGAAAACCACAGATCAACTTAAATCACTATTTACTCTAAATGGCATATTTAAGAACTGTTGGTTGCATAACATGACAAAACAAAAATTATCATTAGTTTGTGCTCAGTTCAAATATCCCTAATTTCTCCAAACTCTCAGTCTTGAGAGTAGCCAAGTTTAAGAGGATAGGCTACATTTCCATATTGTTACCATGTAATTAACACTTTTAGCCCTGCTGGTATATGAAACTCTACCGACAATCTAGGTAACAAACCAAATTGGTTTGAAGCAATGACATGACTTTAGCTCTTGCATACCTGTGAAGGAATTCATGCTTTATGGTTTTCACATAGACAAGGGAGTGGTCCTCCTCAACAAACAGAAAGATCTCCACTTGTGTTTTCTTTTGAGGGTGATTGACCACAAACAGGTATACTGAGTTATCTGGAAAGTGGAGAAAAGATTCAGCTCAATCAATTGATCCGTCTTGTGTTTTTGACAGTTCTCTTTTCACACAAGAGACGATTGGGAAGGGCAGCAGATGCATTTCAAAACCTGTTTGCGTCCCAAAATGGCACCCTATTCCCCATTTATTTACGACTACATTTTTTATGTTGCGTGTTTCATATAGGGCCAAGTCAATGTTGTAACTCACAGTGCTAATAATAGCAAGTCCATTGGGAAGTATTGTGAGGTCCTCTGATCCGTACTCTGTCAGAAATCAAATCACATGTGTTCAGATACGGCTTTACAGGCAAATAGCGTTGTACAGTTACTTCATATAATACCATTGAACATGTGGCATAGAGCTCATGGAAAGGCATGCCTTTTATATCCATGCCAGCACTATTAAAGTTCCCCATGTCCTGTACATTCATGTGTACTGTACGTACCAAGGCTTTTGATTGGATGGCAGTTTGGGAGGTGGGTTTGGACAAGCTTTCTGGAAGCAAGAGTCCTTTTCCTGCAACATGTAAAATAAGGTTCATAGTTACATCCCTTCAAATGGTTATAATAACACAGAATAACACTGCAGTTTTAACACTGTAGTTATGACTTAGGGCATTTTTATGTGTCTATGTACAAACAATCATAAATATAGCCTAGTCAGCTATCACATTTAGTATAGCCTCAGACTACTGTAACTTGAGCATTGAGATCAGATTTGCTTGGCGCACAGCATTGCTGTTTGTCAACAACATCCATCAATCTCTCAATTTATAAATTCAGAAAAGTGAAAATAACCCAAACCATTATTACTCAGTAATAAAGCACTGGCTAATAAAGGAAAGTTAAATAGAAAAACCGGCTTATATCGCTTGCTGTCAACAAAACAACTTTTTGAGGTTGCTAGCAAAAACACTAAATTGGCTAGCTAGCTACTATAACAGCTAGCATGCAATTTTATTACAGCTAAAAAAAGCTACAACTACATAAACACAGCCTACCTTAAGTTAATAATTCTCTCTCCAAGAAATGCTGATAAAGCAGCAACAAAAAGTGATATGACAACCAGCTTCCCCATTTTGAATAATTAGATAGTAGTAAATTGAGCAACTTTCGAGATAACTTCACATGTTCTGTTGAAGACCTGCCAGTCTCCGCCCCGCCCGGAGGCGACCCCTGTCTCCCGCAGACACTCACTGAGCGGCAACAGTGCAACTGTAGTTGATGTCAAATGTTAACACGAGCAGTGGCTGATGTCAAATGTTAACACTGAATGTGTGCGATGTGCATTCATTCCAATGTTGTGTATAAACTCCGGATGCCTAACAGGGAGCGCTTTATTGAAGCCATCTTGGTATTCCTTCTCCATTGTACTTTTTTTTATTTTGGTAGCTATAGAAATGCATGTATTAATGTCTACATTCGTTTGTGACATTTTTATTCTATTCCAGACACCTTCATACATACTTTTAAATAATATTATGTGAGCTAAACATACAAATACAAAATGAAAAATATATTAAAACATTTCCATAGTTGTTTTTTTAGTACCGTTACTGTCCACACAAGAAAAAAAATACATAAATACATGCAATTTTTTCCTTGAAACATTGAATTGAAATACTGTAGAATTCCATTCATTCCTATGGAGGACTGCTCCCACTGGGGAGTGCTAATGTGGTGGCTTCAAAGCCTCTCAATGGCCAATAGGAGAGGGTCAGCAATCCAGGGCTTAGATACATTATTAGTGCATACACTGATGTCAGTGATATAGTAGACTTTTCCTTGGTACCAGAATATTACCTTACATTATAGGCTATTCAATCAATTACAGACTCTCCCCCCAGAACCAATAGAACATATTTCAGGACAATAGTGAATTTGATTTTAAAATCTCAATCTGCACATGAACAGCTGAAATCACTCATAGAACAGAATACAACATATCCTGTTATCAATGCAGTAGTGGAAATCAATAATAATATATCCTGGTATCAACGCAGTAGGAAGGTGGCGATAGGTCACCATGCAACAATGCTCAGTGTGTAATACTGTTGTGTTGGAAACATTTTTTGGCTTTTTTCCTTGAGACAAATAAAATGCGAAGTAACCCAATTAATTACTCCTTCTTGAACACCAAAGTACTCATTCTCACTTAAATCTGTTTGCAAGGTCCAAACTATTTGATATTTTAGAAATTCCATGGCATTAGTGCCAGTGAATTTAAGCTTCAGTGGCGCAGTGGTCTAAGGCACTGCCTCTCAGTGCTAGAGGTGTCACTACAGACCCTGGTTTGATCCCGGGCTGTATCACAACCGGCCGTGATCGGGAGTCCCATAGGGTGGCGCACAATTGGTTACTGCGTCATCCGGGTTAGGGGAGGGTTTGGCTGGGGTAGGACGTCATTGCAAATAAGAATTTGTTCTTAACTGCCTAGCCTAGTTAAATAAAGGTTAAATAAAATAGAAAACATTTGTTGTTTAGACTCCATTACATAATAGTTAGGCTGGGCTAGTTGAAATAAATTAATCTGTCTGTGTTGCTTGTACACCAATCTAACCGTGCATATATTTCCCAGGGTTTCTACAGCATCAATGTCTGTACATTTCACAGAAAGAACAGAAAACAAACAATGATAAAGGACTATTCATACCTGCCTGTTTAAAATTGTTTATTTATGAAGTCGATTTTTTTTTGCAAGTGATAAGACTCCTCCCAAAATAAAAACAAAAAGTTACAAAATTGCCTATGTATTCAAAATCATGTGTAAGAGACCGCATTAAAAAACAAACAAACATGTATACAGAAGTAAAAGTAACACCAAATTGGCAAACTATTGACCCTGTGATAGTCAGCATTTGGTGCATGCAACCTAACAGTTACTGTAGAGTATCTACAGATGTCCAATCCAAGTACGATAGCTTCTAACAACTTCCAAACACCGGTAACTCCTGCACTTAACAGTAGTGTGTGAGCAACTATCCAGCACTGCCAAGTGGGGGCTACATCAGAGAATCCTGTCTCGTTTTGTGAAGTTGTCTACAGGTTCAGTGTATTGCAACAGCAGGAATCCCCAAACAAACTGTTTCAAGCTAGACTGTATATTTGGGACATACAAAATAAATGTTATTATCCATTCTCTTCTTCTTCTTCATCATGTCTACATTGTATTAGAATTCCTAGACCAAATCATCCAGACAGGTGTGACAAATAAAACATGATGTCAAGTCCAGATCTCAAAATATAACTGAACAGGAAAAAGCAATTTCAACATCTTTTCTCTGTCATTCTTCTCAACGTAATAAAAAGGAAACCCACTGGCCAGGCCAACACATAGTAGAGGGTGGGGTGGGCTGAACCGACCCACGGGCCCACACAAACATAGGTGAGGAGGTCCCATGAGGAGGTGGTGGTTTCAGGGCTGTGCCCCGGCAGCCGCTGGGAGGAGGGGGTGGAGGTTTCAGGGCTGTGCCCCGGCAGCCGCTGGGAGGAGGTTTCAGGGCTGTGCCCCGGCAGCCGCTGGGAGGAGGTGGTGGAGGTTTCAGGGCTGTGCCCCGGCCGCTGGGAGGAGGGGGTGGAGGTTTCAGGGCTGTGCCCCGCCAGCCGCTGGGAGGAGGTGGTGGAGGTTTCAGGGCTGTGCCCCGGCAGCCGCTGGGAGGAGGGGGTGGAGGTTTCAGGGCTGTGCCCCGGCAGCCGCTGGGAGGAGGTGGTGGAGGTTTCAGGGCTGTGCCCCGGCAGCCGCTGGGAGGAGGTGGTGGAGGTTTCAGGTCTGTGCCCCAGCAGCCGCTGGGAGGAGGTGGTGGAGGTTTCAGGGCTGTGCCCCGGCAGCCGCTGGGAGGAGGGGGTGGAGGTTTCAGGGCTGTGCCCCGGCAGCCGCTGGGAGGAGGTGGTGGAGGTTTCAGGGCTGTGCCCCGGCAGCCGCTGGGAGGAGGTGGTGGAGGTTTCAGGGCTGTGCCCCGGCAGCCGCTGGGAGGAGGTGGTGGAGGTTTCAGGGCTGTGCCCCGGCAGCCGCTGGGAGGAGGTGGTGGAGGTTTCAGGGCTGTGCCCCGGCAGCCACTGGGAGGAGGGGGTGGAGGTTTCAGGGCTGTGCCCCGGCCGCTGGGACTTGTGGGGCCAGAGTGTTGGGGGCAGAAATGACAGGTGATCCAGCGTTGTTAGCCAGTGCCTTTGTGGAGGTGATACCTAGAAGAGATAGTGGACACATTCTCACCAATGACTTCTACTGTCAGTACACTTATTGACAGGAAGTAAAAGAAGAGAGCAGGGTGATCTATGGTCAGGAGTAGGGAGTAGGAGCTGTGGCGGTCACGAAATCAGCCGGTGATTGTCAAGCAAATAACTGTTGGTCTCACGGTAATTGACCGTTAATTAACAAACACATTTAGCATCTTCTGGCTTCCACACATCGCCTTCAGGCCACTGATGCAGATGTTAGGGACATTTACATTGTAAAAAGTCTAATAAATATAGCCTACATCCTCACAATAAATCCATGATTTATTTTAGACAGGTCTAAAGCCAGGTAGGCTGGCTGGCATGAAAATGTAAATAAATGTTGTAAATATAAACTATGTGCTTAATATTAGGAAAGTTGAGAAATAAAGTAGGCCTAGCCTATAGAAAGCTGACGGGATCCTCCTCTATTTAGTAGAGGCCATCACTCTGTTTTCTCGCACAATTGCATAGCCTACAGAAATGTTGCGCACCATGAGCTCCCATGAAATGTTTAATTAGATTTTCGATTACATTTGCATTGATGTCAGAGTGATTAGAGGGACAATAGAGTGCGGAGTACCAGGCAGTTAGCAAGTTTGGTAGGCTACTAATGACCAGCAGCAGCATTAGAGCTTGGAGAAGTCTAATTACTGTGACTAAACGGTCATGTGGAATTTGACTGCCGGTAATATGATCACTGCAACAGCCCTAGTCAGGAGTACTCACCATAGATTACAAATAAAACACTGGTGTTGGGAAACCATTCAAACAATATACAAAGTGTAATGATAACAGCACATCTTCCCAGGGAGTGGCACCCTATACCCTAAAGAGTGCACTACTTTTGATAGGGCCCAATAGCACCCTATACCCTAAATAGTGCACTACTTTTGACCAAAGACCAAAATGCAGTGTTGGATGACTTACCTGCCATCATACTGGAAGAGCTGACTGGAGTGGAGCTGGTAACTATTCCTCCAGGAGTGCTGCCCCTTCCCTGATCTTTAACAACGGAGTCTGGCATCAGAGAGAGAGAGAGACAATCAGATATCTTCTAAATCAACACTCATTAACCCAATCCACCGACAGCTATGATACCAACACTCATTAACACAATCCACCGACAGCTATGATAGCAACACTCATTAACCCAATCCACCGACAGCTATGATACCAACACTCACTAACACAATCCACCGACAGCTATGATACCAACACTCACTAACACAATCCACCGACAGCTATGATAGCAACACTCATTAACCCAATCCACCGACAGCTATGATACCAACACTCACTAACACAATCCACCGACAGCTATGATACCAACACTCACTAACACAATCCACCGACAGCTATGATAGCAACACTCATTAACCCAATCCACCGACAGCTATGATACCAACACTCATTAACCCAATCCACCGACAGCTATGATACCAACACTCATTAACACAATCCACCGACAGCTATGATAGCAACACTCATTAACCCAATCCACCGACAGCTATGATACCAACACTCATTAACACAATCCACCGACAGCTATGATAGCAACACTCATTAACCCAATCCACCGACAGCTATGATAGCAACACTCATTAACACAATCCACCGACAGCTATGATACCAACACTCACTAACACAATCCACCGACAGCTATGATACCAACACTCACTAACACAATCCACCGACAGCTATGATAGCAACACTCATTAACCCAATCCACCGACAGCTATGATACCAACACTCACTAACACAATCCACCGACAGCTATGATACCAACACTCACTAACACAATCCACCGACAGCTATGATAGCAACACTCATTAACCCAATCCACCGACAGCTATGATACCAACACTCATTAACCCAATCCACCGACAGCTATGATACCAACACTCATTAACACAATCCACCGACAGCTATGATAGCAACACTCATTAACCCAATCCACCGACAGCTATGATACCAACACTCATTAACACAATCCACCGACAGCTATGATAGCAACACTCATTAACCCAATCCACCGACAGCTATGATAGCAACACTCATTAACCCAATCCACCGACAGCTATGATAGCAACACTCATTAACACAATCCACCGACAGCTATGATAGCAACACTCATTAACCCAATCCACCGACAGCTATGATACCAACACTCATTAACCCAATCCACCGACAGCTATGATAGCAACACTCATTAACCCAATCCACCGACAGCTATGATACCAACACAATCCACCGACAGCTATGATACCAACACTCACTAACACAATCCACCGACAGCTATGATACCAACACTCATTAACCCAATCCACCGACAGCTATGATACCAACCCAATCCACCGACAGCTATGATACCAACACAATCCACTGACAGCTATGATACCAACACTCACTAACACAATCCACCGACAGCTATGATAGCAACACAATCCACCAACAGCTATGATACCAACACAATCCACCGACAGCTATGATACCAACACAATCCACCAACAGCTATGATACCAACACTCATTAACACAATCCACCGACAGCTATGATACCAACACTCAAACTCTCTGACGTCAAGAACAGACGTGTCTGAGCGTGTCATCTCTGACCTAGGTGTCCCATGTCACCTGGTTCCTCCGCAACACGCCACTTGCTTCCAGTCGAAGCTGGCATCATCTCCAAGACCCTGATGCTTGCCTACGCAGCAGCAAGAGGAACTGTCCTTCCCTACCATCAGGCTTATTTGAAAACCCTAGATCCCAACCCAAGCCCTCTGTTCCACCACCTCTGGTCTATTGGCCCTCCCACCCACACTTCCGAGGGAAAGTGTACTTGATATGATTGTGATAACTTGGTGAGACGACAATACATCTTGAGATGAATGCACTAATTGTAAGTCGCTGTGGATAAGAGCATCGGCTAAAGGGCTAAAATGTCAAATGTATACTGTAGTCACATGAACTCCTCTGAAGAAACTGTAAGTATCTGTTAAAAAGCCGTCTGCTTCAATATGTTCAATGGCTGCAAGAGAATCCACTCAATATGAACCTTCTTCTTTTAGCAAGTAATTAAAAAAGAAAAGTGTATTGTATTGAGACATAATTTAGCACCACAATCTTAAGATCAAGCGAGGATTCTAGCACTTAAACATTCAGTTAGGCGTCTTATGCAGCAGGCCTATATCTAGAAGTCTGAGTGGAGGCGGAGGGGGAAACTCACAGAAGTCTGTGTGGAGGCGGAGGGGAAACTCACAGAAGTCTGAGTGGAGGCGGAGGGGAAACTCACAGAAGTCTGAGTGGAGGCGGAGGGGAAACTCACAGAAGTCTGAGTGGAGGCGGAGGGGAAACTCACAGAAGTCTGAGTGGAGGCGGAGGGGAAACTCACAGAAGTCTGAGTGGAGGCGGAGGGGAAACTCACAGAAGTCTGAGTGGAGGCGGAGGGGAAACTCACAGAAGTCTGAGTGGAGGCGGAGGGGAAACTCACAGAAGTCTGAGTGGAGGCGGAGGGGAAACTCACAGAAGTATGGATGTTCCATGGCCTCCCGGGCCGTGAGGCGAGCGTTGTGGTCGTAACGCAGCAACTTGTCCAGGAAGTCCAGAGCCTCGGTGCTCACCAGGTGCTGGTTCTCACTGTGCACAAACCTCTCCCACCTCTTACGGGAGTGTCTGGAGAATGGACCAGGAGAGAGAGGTCAATACATAAAATCAAGTCAACGTTCACTCAGAGTGTAGACTCACAAAGTTCTCTCAATACACTTTACAAAGAAGTTTTGGGGAAAAGGAGACAACAAAAAAATGAACAAGTCATATGAATAGATGGAAAGAGACTGGTGGCCAAATGGATTGTACCCATGAGTACTCTGTTAAATTGTCATGCCTGAGGGGCCGTTCGCCGTTCAACTCTTTCTGTTAAATGGGTCAATATATTGGGCATTATCAACCTGAATTACTCAAGGCAGGGGTCAGGTATAAATTGACATTCACATTGTGTATTTGGACCATTTAGTAATACATTCTGAAGCCCAGTTCTGTTGAAGTAATCTGACGATGAAATGTTGGATATTCTTACCTGCCCAGAATGTCATTAAACCGCGGGTCTAGTTCAATGTTGTACTTGTCGATGTAGTCATACAAGTCCTCTGTGCCGAGGACTTTAGCAATCCGTACGAGCTGTAAAACACAAACAGAACATTTTAGAGGAAAGACAAACTAAAACAAAAGCCTAAGGCCTAAATCTGGAATTCAACTGGCAGTCAAGTAAGAGGGCTAGAAGTATGCACTAAATATCAACCATCAGCCGTGTTGTAAAGACTGTCGTCTCATCATGATCAACACATTGTTTCAGTCAAGTAAGGGGGCTAGAAGTATGCACTAAATATCAACCATCAGCCTTGTAAAGACTGTCGTCTCATCATGATCAACACATTGTTTCAGTCAAGTAAGGGGGCTAGAAGTATGCACTAAATATCAACCATCAGCCGTGTTGTAAAGACTGTCGTCTCATCATGATCAACACATTGTTTCAGTCAAGTAAGGGGGCTAGAAGTATGCACTAAATATCAACCATCAGCCGTGTTGTAAAGACTGTCATCTCATCATGATCAACACATTGTTTCAGTCAAGTAAGAGGGCTAGAAGTATGCACTAAATATCAACCATCAGCCTTGTAAAGACTGTCGTCTCATCATGATCAACACATTGTTTCAGTCAAGTAAGGGGGCTAGAAGTATGCACTAAATATCAACCATCAGCCGTGTTGTAAAGACTGTCGTCTCATCATGATCAACACATTGTTTCAGTCAAGTAAGGGGGCTAGAAGTATGCACTAAATATCAACCATCAGCCTTGTAAAGACTGTCGTCTCATCATGATCAACACATTGTTTCAGTCAAGTAAGGGGGCTAGAAGTATGCACTAAATATCAACCATCAGCCGTGTTGTAAAGACTGTCGTCTCATCATGATCAACGCATTGTTTCAGTCAAGTAAGAGGGCTAGAAGTATGCACTAAATATCAACCATCAGCCGTGTTGTAAAGACTGTCGTCTCATCATGATCAACACATTGTTTCAGTCAAGTACGGGGGCTAGAAGTATGCACTAAATATCAACCATCAGCCGTGTTGTAAAGACTGTCGTCTCATCATGATCAACACATTGTTTCAGTCAAGTAAGGGGGCTAGAAGTATGCACTAAATATCAACCATCAGCCGTGTTGTAAAGACTGTCGTCTCATCATGATCAACACATTGTTTCAGTCAAGTAAGAGGGCTAGAAGTATGCACTAAATATCAACCATCAGCCTTGTAAAGACTGTCGTCTCATCATGATCAACACATTGTTTCAGTCAAGTAAGAGGGCTAGAAGTATGCACTAAATATCAACCATATGCCTTGTCAAGACTGTCTTCTCATCATGATCAACACATTGTTTCAGTCAAGTAAGAGGGCTAGAAGTATGCACTAAATATCAACCATCAGCCGTGTTGTAAAGACTGTCGTCTCATCATGATCAACACATTGTTTCAGTCAAGTACGGGGGCTAGAAGTATGCACTAAATATCAACCATCAGCCGTGTTGTAAAGACTGTCGTCTCATCATGATCAACACATTGTTTCAGTCAAGTAAGGGGGCTAGAAGTATGCACTAAATATCAACCATCAGCCTTGTAAAGACTGTCATCTCATCATGATCAACACATTGTTTCAGTCAAGTAAGGGGGCTAGAAGTATGCACTAAATATCAACCATCAGCCGTGTTGTAAAGACTGTCGTCTCATCATGATCAACACATTGTTTCAGTCAAGTAAGGGGGCTAGAAGTATGCACTAAATATCAACCATCAGCCTTGTAAAGACTGTCATCTCATCATGATCAACACATTGTTTCAGTCAAGTAAGGGGGCTAGAAGTATGCACTAAATATCAACCATCAGCCGTGTTGTAAAGACTGTCGTCTCATCATGATCAACACATTGTTTCAGTCAAGTAAGGGGGCTAGAAGTATGCACTAAATATCAACCATCAGCCGTGTTGTAAAGACTGTCGTCTCATCATGATCAACACATTGTTTCAGTCAAGTAAGGGGGCTAGAAGTATGCACTAAATATCAACCATCAGCCTTGTAAAGACTGTCGTCTCATCATGATCAACACATTGTTTCAGTCAAGTAAGGGGGCTAGAAGTATGCACTAAATATCAACCATCAGCCGTGTTGTAAAGACTGTCGTCTCATCATGATCAACGCATTGTTTCAGTCAAGTAAGGGGGCTAGAAGTATGCACTAAATATCAACCATCAGCCTTGTAAAGACTGTCATCTCATCATGATCAACACATTGTTTCAGTCAAGTAAGGGGGCTAGAAGTATGCACTAAATATCAACCATCAGCCTTGTAAAGACTGTCGTCTCATCATGATCAACTTGATTGTTTCAGGGTTGTTCATCAGCACTGAGAGACTCAATTCTTCTCGCCTGATTGTAGATAAACCAAAACACTCAACCAAAATACTTACTTGTAATCCTACAGAAAGTTGCAATTCAACTGGCAGTCAACTAAGAGAGCAACAAGACATCCACTTGATAGCTCAAATCAGTGCTGTTGTAGTAGAGACTGGTGCACCAGGATTCAATATCAAGACAAAGTGATCAGCATCATGAGAGACAATTCTACCTGGTCGTAGTTGTCGTGTCCATGGAAGAAAGGCTCCTTCCTGAAGATCATGCTGGCCAACATACAGCCCAAACTCCACATGTCTAAACTGTAGTCATACATCTGACATAAAGAGAGAGGGGGGGGGTGAGCGCTGTGCTTAAAACAACAATGACTACATTACTGTACCAACTTACACCTACATTATTATAACTACATTAATGACATGCTACTATAGTTTGTTTCATGTTTATAACTAGTCTTGTCAGACTGTATTGAGTGGTCTCACCTGGTAGTCTACGAGCAGCTCAGGTCCTTTGAAGTAGCGCGAGGCCACTCTCACATTGTACTCCTGGTTAGGGTGGTAGAACTCTGCCAAGCCCCAGTCGATCAGGCGGAGCTACAAGAGAATAGTCATTATTGCCTGTGTTTTTTTAGTTAATAAGTTCTAATTCCTAATTCTGAGTTCTAGTTCTATGATAATAACAATATTAATACACAGGTCTTATATAGAGCTTTTCTAAAACCCAAAGACACTTTACAATAAGCAACAATAAGGAAACAAAAACGTCTAACAAAGTGGGCTGGTTAATTATGGTAGTGATCCAAGCTATAGTAACAGAATGAATGAAAGGAGGAGCCTGAATCCATACCTTTCTGTGTTCATGATCAATCATCACATTGTGTGGCTTGACATCTCTGTGCATGATCCCCATACTGTGACAGTAGTCAAGGGCCTGAAAAGAAACAATTAGGTCTTGGTTTAAGCTAACAGTCTAAATGCGAGATATATCATTGGCATCTGAGATTTGATTTATTAGGATCCCCATTAGTCGACGTCAATGGAGACAGTTAGTCTTACTGGGGTCCGACATAACAACAGACATTACAGACAAAATACATATATTTAAAATCATTAACATGTAGTGTGTGTGCATCTATCAGTTACACATACATGTCAGTACATACACACACCAAGTAGGTCACATGTCAGTACATACACACACCAAGTAGGTCACATGTCAGTACATACACACAACAAGTAGGTCACGTCAGTACATACACACAACAAGTAGGTCACATGTCAGTACAAACACACAACAAGTAGGTCACATGTCAGTACATACACACAAGTAGGTCACATGTCAGTACATACATACAACAAGTAGGCCACATGTCAGTACATACACACAACAAGTAGGTCACATGTCAGTACATACACACAACAAGTAGGTCACATGTCAGTACATACACACAACAAGTAGGTCACATGTCAGTACATACACACATCAAGTAGGTCACATGGGGGAGAGGCGTTGTGCAGTGAGGTGTTTGTGTGTTTTTTGAAACCATCCCTTACCTTCAAGATTTCAAACATGTAGAACCGTATGTCGAAGTCTGATAAAGTTTGATACAGTTGCTGAAATACAGAGACATTTTTTTAATCAAAATGAGATGGCTGGACATTGGTTCAGAATGTGAGGTTTATTCGAATTCTGTACAGACAGATGAACATGGTCTCTCTTCTCACCTTGAAATCAGTGTTGTTGACATGCTCAAAAACCAGCGCGGGAGTTCGAGACTGAGAAGACATAAGAAAAGGCATGAGGAACTACAACAACTACAATCATTCACTCCACCAGAACACACACAAAATACATTTGAAAAAAAGAAGAAGAAGAATCGGGATGGTAAAACGTTTTCAATGTAAACTCAAATGATTAAAACCAGGTTGAAAGTAGAAAAGTGATATTTTAAAATAAGATAATCTTTGACAACCACCAAAATAAAAACTAGACAGTCAGGGAGAATAAAAAATAAATAAAATGACATGGCATTGATTTTATTATAATGTTTGAGTCTCTCAGATAGCATAAGAGCAAGGCATAAGCCATTGCAAAATGTGGAGAATTACAGGAAATTAGCTTTAAAACTGCACATCTTCTCACAGCCGTTTCCAAAATGTGGTGAATTGCAGGAAATTTGCTTTAAAACTGCAATTGTTCTCTCCGCCCAATGACAAAATATGTAGAATTGCAGGAAATTAGCTTTAAAACTAGTCATGCACCGATGACATTTTTGGCCGATATCCGATATTTTCCCCGTCAAAAAAAACCAATACCGATAACCGATATTTAAAATTTTAGCGGCCTTTTAAGCATTCTAGTACAGTTAAATAGTTAACACACACACATGGAGGCAGTGTTGTTCATTCATTTCATTCTCAACCAGGATTTCTTAGGAACCCCTTTTTTGTCTTTGCGTGTCAAATAAGCTTGTTGACCAATCAGGACCTGAATATGACTGCACGTCAAATAATAATTTAACGCATTCATTCATTATTTTGTGTCACAAGGGATTCATCAATACGTATGCTATGATGCTGGTAAACTTGTCTCTCGCACCCATGGTGCTGGTCATGAAAAAAACTTTGCCACAGCTGCTGAAAAAAATCCTAGGGGAAACTCTGGATGGAGGTAGCTGAACATTGTTTCTGCTTAGTGATTGAGCAACAGCCATTGTAAAAAAAAAAGGCACACAAAAAACGAGCATGTGGTTGTGTTATGATTCACACTTTACAGACGTATAGAAATTAGGATCATGAGCTCCACTCACCACAGGATCCTTGACGATATCTAAAAGTGAGATGATGTTGGGACCGCCTCGCAAGTTTTCTAGAATCTTGATTTCTCTCTTGATTTTCTTCTTTTTGACTGGCTATCGACAAACATAACAAAATACCATCAGGACTTCATACAGTACGTCTCTTTGGCGAGGAGCGAAATTTGAGCCAGGGGATAAAATGCCAATACTAAAATCAATTAAAATTAATATGGTACCAACCTTGAGTATTTTGACAACAACCTTCTCATTGTTGGTGATATTTATGGCTTCAAACACCTCACTGTATTTGCCTCGTCCTAGTTTGCGCACCAGCTGGTAGTCATCTTGGTTCCTACATAGTCAAGAGAATTGGCAAGCAATGTGATGGCGTGACAATTTCAGCTAGGTAACACCAACTAGAATCTAACACACATATCAGAACATGCAACAGAAAACAATGTGTTCAGCTTTGAACCACACACGCACTACGTACCCCCATTCCACCACATGGGACTCGTAGTCCCAGTACTCCCGAGGCCTCTGTGTGTTTACATCAGGGTAAACTCGAGAGCGGCTTGGGACAGAGCCGGACATATTATACACAGGATGTTCTCTGGATCACCTGGGACAGAGAAAATAGACACACCTATTATAATAAAAACAAACATGATAGGGGTGGTGTATGCGAGTCCACATCGCACTTTAACGTCATTTTTTGCCCCCCCCCCGAAGGACAAAAACAAACTTTGTTTTTACAGCTTTTTCTTTTGTTGTTACATGTAAATCATTCACTTTTTTTACATAGCAAAACATAAAATAATTTGATATACTTTACATCTAGATAGACAGTACTTATACATTATAAATTGTGTTTTAGTCATAACTATTATATAACATGAGCTTTTAACCCCACCCCTCCAGTACTCTCAGTTCATCCCACCTATCTCCCTAACCCCACCCCTCAGCTACTCTCAGTCCATCCCACCTATCTCCCTAACCCTACCCCTCCAGTACTCTCAGTTCATCCCACCTATCTCCCTAACCCCACCCCTGAGCTACTCTCAGTCCATCCACCTATCTCCCTAACCCCACCCCTCAGCTACTCTCAGTCCATCCCACCTATCTCCCTAACCCCACCCCTCAGCTACTCTCAGTCCATCCCACCTATCTCCGTAAACCACCCTCTGATGATTTCCATGTGCCATTTGTCAACTGTGCTGTTTCTAATAAATTCTGAACCTATCTAATCGATATCAAGAAGATCCATATAAGCAACATCTATAACCATAGATGGACAATTACGTGACTGATTGAAAGTAATGTAGACTAATGAATCATTCTGTTTGGCATACTGTTGGCATCAGGTCTCGCTTGACTTGGCACAGTAGGCCTATAAGACAGTGTGATTGATCACTGTGTGAATGATTGATCACCATGTGAATGGTACCTTGGAGGTTTCCTCCAAGCTGCAGGTGACAGGTGGGGTCGCTGCAGAGCTGATGCTACGTTGGTTTGGTAGAGGCTGCAGGATAAAACACACAACTAGATGTTAGTTGGCTAGCTACATATTTTAGTCAGGTAGCCATCATGATATGGGCAGGTTTCCCAGACACAAATTAAGACCAGTCTTAGACTAAAAAGCCTGCTACATGGAAATGAATTAAGTACAGGACTAAGCTTATTCTGTGTTTTGGAAATCGCTGATATACTGGTCAAAAAAATGTAAGATAATAGTTTGCTAAAATCAACAAACCTGATTGTTGTAGTTGTTAAGGAGGACATCCAACCAGTCTAATCAGGGGGCACCGGGCTCAGTAGAGTCATCACTAGGATTCCCACTGTCATATGCCCTGTTGAAAGACATACATGTGATTGATTTAGTACAATACTTGGCCAAAGAGTCTCGACTCAACCTCTGACTTAACTCAAAAACCTGTCACTGCTTACGAGCTTTATTTCTATGGTATTGTTTACCGGTCTGTCAAGTGTCATTCACTGAAACCGATCAGAAACATCTGTGGTGCACAAAGCAGTTTCATTATGATAACCAGTGTCCGGCTGGGACCCACACGGTTTAATAATCTGTGGTGAAACTCCCTCGAGACAGTCACACACGCACGAGCCATGGCCTGCACATGTAGCCAACTAGCTCGCGCTAGCTGCTTCCATGATGAACTGCAACGCACCAAAAGCCGGATGGGAATACTAGGTTAGCTAGCTAACTAACAAGCAAATGTTATCTATAGTTATATTCACGAAACATGAATTGCTGGGCAGGTATTTATCTATAAATGTTAGTAAATTGTATTAGCTGACGTGGATACGTTGAAGATTTCTAGCTACCACAAGCCAGAAAATATTATTTGTTTTCAGAAGAAAAAAAGTGACAACGGAGTGCATTAGCGAGGCAACTGGCTGACAACGCCTTAGCTAACATTCTGTGGGCTACCTTGATAGCTAATGGTAGTAAAGCTAAACATAGTTATGTATGCTTTAAGAGTATTTGTCTTATATGCAATAACATGCAAAGTTGACTCAAAACAATGGCCATCTCACGTAGGTAAATAAGCTAACGTGTATTACCTCTCGACGTTGTTGGGACATCAATATGGCGATGCTTGGTTTAGCGGCAATGTGCACCTCCATTCCTACGAGGGGCGCTGTGCTTTCTTTGTGTGGAAAATGGGAGAGAGAAAACACGAGGCTGTACTTCTCTGAAAACCCTTACTGACACCTAGTGGTTAAATGGGAGAACCTCTGTGTCACAATTAAATCCTAATTATGTTATACATATTATATATCTATTTTTCACAGTGCGCCACATGCCAGAAGTTTCGACATTAGATGGGTGGTGTATGCGAGTCCATATCCACATCGTACTTTTAATTTATTTTTTGGGGGGGCCAAAAAATACATTACATATACATTATACATTGTCCCACTTCGAAGGTCAAAAACAAACTTTGTTTTTACAGCTTTTTCTTTTGTTGTTACATGTAAATCACACACACACATTTTGTACAGTAGTTATACAGCAAACATAAAGTAATTCGATATTTTGATATATATTACATCTAGATAGATAGTACTTATTAATCTTTTTTAAATTATAGTCATAACTATTATAGAACATAACCCCAGCACTCAGCTACTTTCAGTCCATCCCACCTCTCCGTTAACCTCCCTCTTGTGATTTCCATGTGCCATATATTTGTGCAGTTTCACATAAATTCTGAACCTATCTAATCATATAGATTGTAAATTAAAGATAAACATTCTTACTAAAGTTATTATTATATTGTTGATTGACTATGGTTGTACTTCCTCCTTAGTTATTTTCCACAATATAAATGCTGTTGCTGTTGCGGTGCTGTTCTGATTGGCCAATTGAAAAACGGGGAGGGATTGGGTTGTGGGTTGGGGAACGCTCCACTGCCCTTTCGTCACTCATTGTTTCAAGCCACACCCTACTACACCCACTAAGCGGAGAAAGCGTACCTCAACGTCTGTTCAAGAATGTTGAAATGTTGAATGTTTTGAAGAAACGTGTGGTTCAGTACAAACCGTCACACTACCTAGCTACTGTTTAATCGAACTGAATGCACCCCAGGTATGTATGACGTTCCGGACCCATGGACATCTAACTAATGCATAACTCCAAAACATTAGTATTTTATTCGAATTTCCATTAGCATCAGCCAAGGCAGCCATTACTCTTCCTGGGGTCCAAACATGAACAAAACAATACATCACAACAAAACAATAGTCTACATCATAAATAAAACACATAACACAATACATTGTGCACAATACACATTTGCATATCTGCTCCACCTTTACAAATGTACAGTACAAAATGTACAATATTACAACAATACAATATTACAATGTGTGGGTGTGTGTCTCTTCACAGTTCGCATTGTGCCTTGAGGTTTTGTTTTATCTGTAGGTTTTTAAATCTGATTTTATTGCTAGCTTGAATTACCTAATGTGGAGTAGAGTTCCATGTAGTCATGGCTCTATGTAGTACTGTGTGTTTCCCAGCCTCTGTTCTGGACTTAGGGACTGTGAAGAGACCACTGGTGGCATGTCTTGTGGGGTATGTATGGCTGTCTGAGGCGTGTTAGCTGTTTGAACAGACAGTTCGTTTCAGCACGTCAATACCTCTCACAAAATCAAGTAGTGATGAATACATTCTCTCCTCCCCTTTGTGCCAGGAGAGATTCACGTTGATTTTCTTGATATTAGCCCTCAGTGTACATTTAAGGGCGAACCGTGCTGCTCTGTTTTTGGCCAATTGCCTATGTCCATCTTTGCAGCATTTGATCATATAACTCGGCAGTAGTCCAGGTGTGATAAAAACACATATGTATGATATTAATTTGAGCCCGTTTGCTGCAGCAGGAAATGAATCCTGCAGCAACAGAAAATGTTTCCCCGGCTATGTGTTTGGCGCCGACAGAGATGAACGCTTCGCGTTCTTAGGAAACTATGCAGTATTTAGTTTTTTTACAAATTATTTCTTACATTGTTAACCAGGAAATCTTAAGTCTTATTACATACAGCCAGGAGGAACTATTGGATATAAGAGCAACATCAATTTACCAACATTACGACCAGGAATACGACTTTCCCGAAGCGGATCCTCTGTTTCGACCACCACCCAGGACAATGGATCGGATCCCAGTAGGCGACCCAAAACATCGGCGCCGCTGACGCCTCACAAGTCCTCAACTGGCAGCTTCATTAAATAGTACCTGCAAAACACCAGTCTCAACGTCAACAGTGACGAGGCGACTCTGGGATGCTGGTCTTCTAGGCAGAGTTCTTCTGTCCAGTGTCTGTGTTCTTTTGCCCATCTTAATCTTTTCTTTTTATTGGCCAGTCCGAGATATGGCTTTTTCTTTGCAACTCTGCCTAGAAGGCCAGCATCCTGGAGTCGCCTTTTCACTGTTGACGTTGAGATTGGTGTTTTGCAGGTACTAATTAATAAAGCTGCCAGATGGGGACTTGTGAGGTGTCTGTTTCTCAAACTAGACACTAATGTACTTGTCCTCTTGCTCAGTTGTGCACAGAGGCCTCCAACTCCTCTTTCTATTCTGGTTAGAGCCAGTTTGCACTGTTCTGTGAAGGGAGGAGTACACAGCGTTGTACGAGATCTTCAGTTTCTTGGCAATTTCTTGCATGGAATAGCCTTCATTTCTGAGAACAAGAATATACTGACGAGTTTCAGAAGAAAGTTCTTTGTGTCTGGCCATTTTGAGCCTGTAATCGAACCCACAAATGCTGATGCTCCAGATACTCAACTAGTCTAAAGAAGGCCAATTTTATTGCTTTCAGTAGTGCTAACATAATTGCGAAAGGGTTTTCTAATGATAAATTAGCCTTTTAAAATTATAAACTTGGATTAGCTAACACAACGTGCCATTGGAACACAGGAGTGATGATTGCTGATAATGGGCCTCTGTACACTTATGTAGATATTCCATAAGAAATCTGCCGTTTCCAACTACAATAGTCATTTACAACATTAACAATGTCGACACTGTATTTCTGATAAATGTTATGTTATGTTAATGGACATAAAATGTGCTTTTCTTTCAAAAACAAGGACATTTCTAAGTGACCCCAAACTTTTGAACGGTAGTGTATGTTTTTTTCAGCAGCATATTATGATCAATAATGTCAAAAGATGCACTGAAGTCTAGCAAAATAGCTCCTCCAATCTTCTTATTATCAGTTTCTTTCAGCCAATCATCAGTCATTTGTGTCAAGGCCGTACATGTTGAGGGCCCTTACCTATAAGTGAGTTGAAAGTCTGTTGTTAATTTGTTTACTGTGAAATAGCATTGTACCTGGTCAAACAATTTTTTTTCCAAAAGTTGACTAAGGATTGGTAGCAGGCTGATTGGTCGGCTGTTTCAACCAGTAAAGGGTGCTTTGCTATTCTTGGGTATCGGAAGTACTTTTACTTCCCTCCAGCCCTGAGACACACACTGTCCTGTAGGCTTAGATAGATAGGAGTGGCAATAGTCCGCTACCATCCAAGTTGTCAGTACCAGACAGTTTGTCATTACTGATAGACAGCAATACTATTTTCACCTCTTCCACACTCACTTTACAGAATTCAAATTCAGTTATGCATGAAAATTAAGGTTTAGAGTTTGTTATTGGCATGTCATGCCTATGTTTGCTAATCTTGCCAAGGAAAAAGTCATTAAAGTAGTCGGCAATATCAGAGGGTTTTGCAATGTTCAATTAAACAGTGCTGTTCTGAACGACCAAAGAAGAATTTGAAAACAGAAATATTGAACGACCAAAGAAGAATACCTTTGATAAGATACAGTGCCTTGGGAAAGTATTCGGCCCCCTTGAACTTTGCGAACTTTTGCCACATTTCAGGCTTCAAACATAAAGATATAAAACTGTATTTTTTTGTGAAGAATCAACAACAAGTGGGACACAATCATGAAGTGGAACGACATTTATTGGATATTTCAAACTTTTTTAACAAATCAAAAACTGAAAAGTTATTGTAAATGAGAACTTGTTCTCAACTTGCCTACCTGGTTAAATAAAGGTAAAATAAAATAAAATAAAAAAGTTAATACTTTGTAGCGCCACCTTTTGCTGCGATTACAGCTGTAAGTCGCTTGGGGTATGTCTCTATCAGTTTTGCACATCGAGAGACTGAAATGTTTTCCCATTCCTCCTTGTAAAACAGCTCGAGCTCAGTGAGGTTAGATGGAGAGCATTTGTGAACAGCAGTTTTCAGTTCTTTCCACAGATTCTCGATTGGATTCAGGTCTGGACTTTGACTTGGCCATTCTAACACCTGGATATGTTTATTTTTGAACCATTCCATTGTAGATTTTGCTTTATGTTTTGGATCATTGTCTTGTTGGAAGACAAATCTCCGTCCCAGTCTCAGGTCTTTTGCAGACTCCATCAGGTTTTCTTCCAGAATGGTCCTGTATTTGGCTCCATCCATCTTCCCATCAATTTTAACCATCTTCCCTGTCCCTGCTGAAGAAAAGCAGGCCCAAACCATGATGCTGCCACCACCTTGTTTGACAGTGGGGATGGTGTGTTCAGGGTGTTGCTTTTACGCCAAACATAACGTTTTGCATTGTTGCCAAAAAGTTCACTTTTGGTTTCATCTGACCAGAGCACCTTCTTCCACATGTTTGGTGTGTCTCCCAGGTGGCTTGTGGCAAACTTTAAACGTTGTTCTTCATGATGCTCTCTGCGCTTTTAACGGACCTCTGAGACTATCACAGTGCAGGTGCATTTATACGGAGACTTGATTACACACAGGTGGATTGTATTTATCATCATTAGTCATTTAGGTCAATATTGGATCATTCAGAGATCCTCACTGAACTTCTGGAGAGAGTTGGCTGCGCTGAAAGTAAAGGGGCTGAATAATTTTGCACGCCCAATTTTTCAGTTTTTGATTTGTTAAAAAAGTTTGAAATATCCAATAAATGTCGTTCCACTTCATGATTGTGTCCCACTTGTTGTTGATTCTTCACAAAAAAATACAGTTTTATATCTTTATGTTTGAAGCCTGAAATGTGGCAAAAGGTCGCAAAGTTCAAGGGGGCCGAATACTTTCGCAAGGCACTGTATATATTGAATACAGAATGAAAATACTTTCTGTTTGGTCGTTATGGCTAATGGACAACGTACAATGAGTGGACAAAACATTAGGAACACCTTCCTAATATTGAGTTGCACCCCATCTTGCCCTCTGAACAGCCCTCAATTTGTAGGGTCATGGACTCTACAAGGTGTCAAAAGCGTTCCACAGGGATGCTGGCCCATGTTGACTCCAATGCTTCCCACAGTTGTGTCGAGTTGGCTGGATGTCCTTTGGGTGGTGGATCATTCTTGATACTCATGGGAAACTGAAAAACCCAGCATACCCCATTCAAAGGCACTTAAATATTTTGTGTTGACAATCCACCATCTGAATGGCACACATACACAATCAATGTCTCAATTGTGTCAAGGCTTAAAAATGATTATTTAACCTGTCTCCTCCCCTTCATCTAAATTGATTGATGTGGATTTAACAGGTGACATCAATAAGAAATTCACCTTGATTCCCCCTGCTCAGTCTATGTCATAGAAAGAGCAGGTGTTTCTAATGTTACATACACTCACTGTATATGCTTATGCTACACTTTCAGACTGCGGTATCAATTAATCCACTCATTGTGTAGGCCTACCCTCTTCTAAATTGCTGTAACAATGAGAAGGAAATGCCAGAGGCATGTTTTGTTTGCATCACTGACCACAGGAACCAGTCACCTATAATCAACATAGTCTAGAAAGAGAAGGTCTTTGTTTTGTACACCTCTTGAATGAACAGTCACATCTTGGGGGTATTTGTCTTCTAAGTCAGTGGGTTGTTTGTCGACTGACATTATAATGAGTCATTTGTCAACTGTAAACCTTTTTGTTTAAATGCTCATCTGATTCCTCAATCTTAAAACATTGCCACGGTCATGCACTGTTTCCTGCAGAGACACCTGACACAGCCCCCATTCTATCTCATAGAAGTGGGTCTGTGTCTATTGTCTCTGCGGTTCCAGCCAATCAGCTTTAAGGACAGGTATAAAACCTCTGATGGGTCTTTTAACAAAGAGATAGGAGGACTCGTGTGATGACTTCCACCCACCATGGAGCTGTAAGTCACTTTTTTATTCCATCATGGCCTCTTTGATTGATATATTCTTTATAACAATGTAACATTTAGGTCATGTAACATTTCATTGAAATGTTGTGTGTTGTCTTGACTTAGTCTTACAAAGCATTAGATTTAACACTGTACAACTATCTTCTTTATAAAAGGGGATACCTAGTCAACTGTTCAACTGAAAAGGCCAATGCTCTTTATTTTTCTCGTAGCTCCCTGTGTTCTCTGTCAGTTCTGACGCTAGTGGCTGTTGTGTTCATGGTACCAATGAAAGGTAAGCTTCATTTACCCTAAACAAGGATCATATATCAGCCTATATCGATTTGCTCCAGTAAGCTTTTCCAGTGAATTGTTCAGCGTGTCATACACTGGACAAAAACGACTTGCTTTTATTGCTGTGGTGAAAAGGTCTGATACAGTAATATGACATGATATTACTGAGGTTATTGTGATTGAATCAGTTAATAATAGTCCTGTTTCCTTTTCAGACAGAAGTGAGGATGTGTTAAGCTTTTTGAATGGTGAGATGGTTGGCTACATGCTAATGCACCTGTTTATTGTCTTGTGTTGATGAGACCCAAACAGTTGTTAGTCTTGATGGAGAAATCACATTTTCAAAAAATGATCAGAGGTGGTGAGATTCTAATAAGCTGTTGGTTAGGTAGCTCATTCTCAGATGTTGTTACAGGTGCCCTTGATGTTGCTCCCGCTACTCAAAGCACCTCAGGAAAAATCAAAGGTCTGTTCTTCACACTTATATATTTATTTATCTATCCTAATTTTGTTACTTTTAAAATCATTAACTCGATCTGCCGTCTTTCTTTTCTACTTTCCCCAGGTCCCGAGAACACCTTTGGTAAACCAGCTCCAACCCCAGGTTAGTGAAAGTAGATTTTGATGTTTGAGGGAAATGTTTCTAACTAGCATCTGTTATTGCCATGTTGACCTAATTTATTACCGTGTTCAACAGGAAGACCAAGTCCTTTAAGACCAACAGAGAACTCTGCAGGTTGTTTTTTTATTACGTTTAGTTTGTAATCAAACTGTCAAACTTGGTTGTGAAATATAATGAAATCAATGTTACATTACGTGAATCATTACTCCGTAATCATTTGTCTTCCAGAAATCTCTAATGTTACGCAGACTGCAAACTCTGCTTGTTTAACAGGTTAGTGTGGGGAAGGTTGAGCTGGGAACTTATCAATAGTCAGTAGTTAGTGTTATTGATATGTGCTTGATCATGTGTTTTTTGTGTTATTGATCATTATCTGATCATGTATCAGATGTTGTAGACTCAGATGCCAAATCCAAAGAGAAATGCAACTCCAATGATCTTACAGGTGTGTGGAATATGGTTTGAAAATAATGCTATATAGGAAGTTTCAATATCATTTTCAGAGTTGTTTCATTCAATGTCCCACAGATGCAGAACGATCTGAAAGTAACTCAGCAGAAAGCAGAGGTATATTAAATATCAAAATAATCTATCACTGAAATATCCGTAGGGGAAAATGAATCTGGTAATATTGATTTCATAGACTGTTATGGCCATACCAATTCTGATTCTCTCTCTCTCTCTCTCTCTCTCTCTCTCTCTCTCTCTCTCTCTCTCTCTCTCTCTCTCTCTCTGTCTGTCTCTCTTTCTCTCTCTCTCTCTCTCTCTCTCTCTCTCTCTCTCTCTCTCTCTCTCTCTCTGTCTCTCTGTCTCTCTGTCTCTCTCTCTCTCTCTCTCTCTCTCTCTCTCTCTCTCTCTTTCTCTCTCTCTTTCTTTCTTCAGAGGATTATGATGACTCTCTGGGATCTAATACAAAGATTACACAAACTGGTATGTCATGTTTACCATCAATGTAAAGAAATGGTAGCTAGATAATTGATGTAGCGTCACTGTTTTTACCTCAAACAGAAATGCAGAAGGTACCACAGGATTCTAATTCTGCTGGTCAGAATTCCAGCCTCTTATAATTACATCCCATAGACATGTAACTAACACTATGTAAGAGACTGAACATGACATCACCTGGGCTTGTCTTGTTGTAGGACAGCAACAGAGACAGAAAAAATCATGTGGTTGTAGCAGCCGCCAAACCCTCTACTGAGATTCAAGATATGTCATTATCTACTAGATGAAGTCCTTGGCCAACAGTGTATTTAAACAAACATATAATTAACATACGTAGAATAAAAACGTATTAAACCAATAGCACTTATTCATATCCATAGATTTTCGTACAAAGAGTAAAATCAAAATGGAATCAGTTGACAGTTCTAACCGACTCTTCATCCCCAATACAGTGACAGATAACAGTAGCAGCGACGAGACTGACAGTTCTCCAAGTGATGTGAGAAAATACAAACAACCTCCAGGAAGGAGAACCATAAACCCAGACCATGTCGACAGCATGCAGACAACCACCAGGCAGGATCCAACCAATGGGAGCGAGGTGCTGGATAGAGAGACTCAGAGGGACCCCACAGTGGGGAGAGAGAGAACCAGCAGAGTGCTCATTGATCTCAACAGTGAAGAGGATGTGATGGTGGGCTGTCAGGGTACTGTCTGTGTGCCCGGAGAGCAGGGGACTACAGTCAATGGAGGTGAAAATGATGAGAATACAAGTCTAAACAGTAGAGATAGAGATATCCAAAGCCAAGAGGTCACAGGCACAGCCACGGAGCAGGCCCTACGTAGGGATAGTTGTAGGGGTGTAGTGAATGGAGTGTTGGACACAGCCAGAGAACATCAGGACTTGGACAGTATGGAGCATGTCAATGGTAGACCCAATGGTACTGATGAAGCCAAGAGTAGAGGTTCGTCTCGCTTCTATTCTACCATGATTCCAAACTACGGCTTTACAAAAAAAGAAGATCCACAGCAGAATTCTTTAACTACTGAACCTATATTATTGAAAAATATCTGAATGATTGCTTTCTATCCTAACAGAAACTAGAGATGACATCAGCACTGAGACGAACCCAGTCGGTAGGTTTAGAGAAAACACACCATGAACAATAAAACAATCCCAGTAAAAACCCTGAGGTCCCTGAGCACTTCTGTTCAGATGGTAAGTAGGGTTATGTGTTCTGGTAAGGAAAGATACAGAGAAACAGCAGATTATTTATATCCACCTAAATATGTGCTGGAAACACTTTGGTGAGGAAAATATCACTTTCTCGTATTGCGAAACCCACAAATGTTCTCTAGCAGGTCTGAAAATATTTCCTGTTTTGCAAAAATATTTAAATTGATGTGGTGAATTCGAAACATTACCCCAGTGAATACTTTGTGTAACCATTTCTGTTTCTAATAAGAGCACTGCTTCTAAGACCTAAGTAGAAACAGAGCAGAGGTGTTACCTACCGGAGGTCAACCTACATCCATATTACACATTCAACAACACACCACTGTTTTCAGACTTATCTTACCCCTCACAGGCAAAATGTTTAAATCATACTGAGTGTTCTCCATGTTGTCTGCTCTGTGTTCTAGTGATTGGTTAGCCTCCAGGAGCCCCAGCCAGGAGCCCCAGCCAGGAGCTCCAGCCAGGAGCCTGTCAGTGCCAGAGGCTTCCTCCAGGTAGAGTTGGCTCAGCTCTACCCTGCAGGGCCTGTAAATCTCCCTGCCTCTCACTCGTGTGTCGTCTCCCTCAAGCTCCACCGACTCTACCAGACCGCAGAGTCCCTCTCACACTTATATTCATGACAGAGACGTCAGTAAATCTGTGGATATTTACCACCAATCTTTCACTTGATCTTGAAATGGTATAAATGGTATTCTGACAGCAGCTGTGCCCCCTGGTCTTACTGCCGCTAGTCAATTTGAATTGTAGGTGAATGGAAATAAGATGTTTGGCTCCAATCTGATCTGATGAAATAAAGGTTTCTCATAAAGCATTGTTTGTTGTACTAATTCGAGGTAATTCAATGAAAGGATGTGTATACATCAAATTCACAACTGTAAGGAAAGACAATACATTGTTTGAAGGCAGAATGCCTTAGTGTTACACAACTGCTTGGACTACATGACCATTCTACACAGAACCTTTTCTACATTTCAACTTCACCCAATCATTCAACTGTCAACTTGGCCCATACAAACAACATTTGGTAACTTTGTATAAAATATAATATGTCAGTGATTCAACAACGGAATAAAAATATGTTGACAGAACATGTCACTGTTACCTTCTTGCTGCGGCAGCAATTTTCCAGACATGAACGATTCTCTCATCCAACAGTGTTTTATAGTGATCTCTCCCATGTGTTGGAGTTGACATGGGGTGACTGCCCTGACACATCAGCCTTGCTGTTTGCACACAGGCAGTAACACATGTACTGTGGCCTGAGGCACAGCTTCAACATCAACTGCTGTGCTGAGCAAAACCAGTGGCACAGAATGAGGAGCAGCTGATTACAAAATATACATACATGATGAGCTTGTGACCCTCGCGTGATGAGTTACCTTGTCTGAGACCTGAGGACTTGTGGTAGCTCCCTGAGCTGATGTCTAGGCTTTAGCTTAGCAGCCTACCATAGTCTTGTGTCACGATTGGTAGAAGGTAAATTCACTGGACCTTACAGCTGGAATCCCCAGGAGGTGGAAACATCGCCACTGGCCGCCCCAACACCGTTGTTATTGTTTTTGTTGCCCAGCTGAGGATCATCATGAGAAAAACAACTGCAGTACACATTGTGCTTTTCTATCGCACCTGCAATGTCTGAGGGGAAAAAACTGTGTTGGTTGTTTCCAGTAACTTCTATGTTGTTGTAATATCCCAAACGGACCTGGTTGTTTCACCGATAAGGATTCCAGATGTAAGAGTAGTCACTGTTTACTTATATAGTTTTATTTTATTTTTTTATTTTACCTTTATTTAACCAGGCAAGTCAGTTAAGAACAAATTCTTATTTTCAATGACGGCCTGGGAACAGTGGGTTAACTGCCTGTTCAGGGGCAGAACGACAGATTTGTACCTTGTCAGCTCGGGGGTTTGAACTCGCAACCTTCCAGTTACTAGTCCAACACTCTAACCACTAGGCTACCCTGCCGCCCCATAGTAAACACACCACAAGTTGGAATCTGAAGTGACACTCCAATAGGGCTTCATTTTGTGGTAGATACCAACCACAGAGATCCTCCACTATTACATTCTCAGTGTTCCTTTCCAGACCTCCATGCACTGGCTCTGATGCTTGTAAAACTCTGTTTCTGTAAAAAGCAGTCTGCACAGGAAGCTAGCTCTTCTATCTGTGCTGTCTAAGAACCTGGAACCTGCCAGAAACAGTGTGGTGCCTGGACAGAGAAGTCCCAAATGGTCAGCTGCTCTGGGGTTTATGGAGGGGAAGAAGAATCCTTAGACAAATGTTTAGACAGAAATATCCCATCCCCTCATCTAGAGGACAGCATCTTGGGGAATGAGTGAGCGGAATGGATTTCTCCAAGTCCTAAACAGTACGACATCACTTTATCTCTCTTATGAAACTGATTTTACATGACAATCACTGTAAAATCTCTCTCACACACACACACACACACACACACACACACACACACACACACACACACACACACACACACACACACACACACACACACACACACACACACACACACACACACACACACACACACACACACACACACAGTAGAGAGAGAGAGAGAGAAAGACCTCAACAAACACAAACTTAACAAAACGTAACATACCCCACTTGTATTGTTCAGACAGGACCTGAACAGGCAGACTAAACAAATCCAAACTGAGTCGTCGGGTTGTTGGGAAGCATGAATTACAACCCAGTGCTAAATGGGAGAAGTGATGGTGTCTGACAGTTGAGTTCCTCTGTGAGCCGCTGCCGGGTCTGATTTCTCCTCTGCTGAGGCAGTCATTAGTGGGCCAGACAGGAGGCTCTCCTCCATACATCATGTCATACTACTTAAACTGCTAAGATGAAAGGTCAGGCTGCTCCTTCTCTTAACAAGTTAAACAGAGGTTAACATAGATAATTGGTTTATGGGTTATTGCCATTGGTTATTACACAATATGGCTTTAACACTAAATGGGTGGACTTGGACCGTAGATTCTGTCCGGTAGTGTTGTGGTCAGAGGAGGGTTAACAGACCGGGGGAACTGGTGTCCCTGGGCCGACTGCTCTGCTGGGTGGAAGACAGGACTGCACCGTGTCTGCCCTCCAGGCTTCGTTTGTAACACACACACATTTGTGTGTCTGGATTTATCCAGACCTCATGGTCTTAGTATTCAATAGACCCAAGAAGACGAGGAAACATCAATGGACTGATTTTATTGAACAGGGGTAAGGTTTTGCCACAGGGGAAAAGCTCCCCCTTACTTGACCACGTACGGTCACACTTCATTTTCCTGGTGGTTGTGGTCAGGTAATGGGTAGCACTCTTGTTCTCAATGTCCAGTGGAACTATGCAAGATCAGGCTTTGGCTGTTCTCACACAATCTGGTCAATCCATCTGTTTCTATCATTATTACGCACTGTCTGGATTAAGATTACATTAGGATTTGAGCTATTAATGTACTATAATTCCTTTGAAGCCATTTGTGGCTGCAGTTTAAAATCAATTTCAAAGTCACGCCTTAAAGGGGAAATCTGCAGTTTATACAAAAATATAATGGGTCATCAGTCATTAAATGTCCCAAAATGAATGTACCAATTACCCCTTTGTAGGAGGACAAAATGGTCCTCCTTCCTGGATGAGAGACTTTCCTGAGATGTTACTGATTTTGTCTTTCAGCCTCTGCTGTAGGGTTCCAAAATTACAGTAACTTTCCCCAAAATATTAGACTTCCTGCTTATTCCCTCTATTGATTCCGGGAATCTTCCAACCGGGATTTCTTGAAAACCAGGGAATTTTGGGAAATGTTGCAATCCTATTCCTGAGAGGTGACAGATTGAGTCTTTCAGCCTCTGCTGTAATGACCGTAATAAGGAGTTAGTTGATTTAGTGAACAACTGGACAGTTCTGGTGTAGAGCTAAGTAACAGCTAATCAAAATGCTGTTGCCAAAGCATCCCATTTTGCGTTGTTGAATGTTAAACCTTGTAAATTAAACCAGACGAGAGGGAAGGAGTTTATTGAAAACCCTTGAACCATGCTTAACTGTGGTTGGGATCATTTGCCAGGCCATGCCACCTTGAATGGCAGCCATCCTAATTGGCGTCTGGCTGTTTTCTTTGGCTTGGAAACAGGTTGAAACCATTTTGAATATATTGAAGGGAACATATGAAGCTGACTTGACTGATGTGGGCTCCTGAGTGACGCAGCAGTCCAAGACACTGCATCTCAGTGCAAGAGGCATCACTACAGTCCCTGGTTCGTATCCAGGCTGTGTCACATCCGGCCGTGATTGGGAGTCACATAGGGAGGCGTACAGTTGGCCAAGTGTCGCCCGGGTTTGGTCGGGGTATACTGTCATTGTAAATAAGAATGAGTTCTTAATTGACTTGTCTAGTTAAGTAAAGGTTAAATAAATAAACATGTGCCAGTCTAATGTTGTGTAGATCTCGTCACCTATTGGACTGTATGTGTGTGTAGTGTGTGCTGTGTAGCAATCCATGTAGACAGTTGCAAATACAGAATGACAAGAAAAATCATTGTTTTATCTTGCAGTCAATTGTGGTGATTTGTCAGCTGATCTTAATGTGTTCATTTCATGTATTTATAAATCTCATTCTGAACCTGATGAAGATTTATCCTATCCAATCCCTATTCTTAAACTGTGTGTGGTTAGGTTTCAGCTCATAGCTGTCTGTGGTCACTGTAATGTCGTTAGTATGAGGGCTGGTGTCTAGTGCTTTGGTCCTCCCCCACTTTCCCCTCCTACCTGTGGGCACTGGATAGAGTTACATCTGAACCTCTTCTGGTTCTTAACACAACCTGTCTACAACTACAGCACCAAGCATGGAATCAGCCTGTGTGTCTGGAATAAACAGACGTTTCCTCTACTGTAGACTGAAAGAGAACATGCGTCTGTAGTCAGGTCTCTTGGGGAGGAAGACGTCTCCAATGACTTTTCCAGGTGAAGGTTAAATGAATGAAGACACATTGAGGGATATGAAAAGGCTGCCTGGGCTTCTGTAGGAAGCCTGCTTCCTCACCCGTCTTCCTCACCTCTCCTCTTCCTCCTCCTCCTCCTCCTCCCTCCTCCTCACCCCTCCTCCTACTTATCCCCTCTCCTCCTCACCTCTCCTCCTCCTCTTCATCCCTTCTCCCCCTCCTCCTCACCACTCCTCATCCTCACCTTCTCCTCAGACCTCTTAGTCTTAGAGTTTTATTCAGTAGCTGTAGGAGAGAAAACGGGAAGGTGGGGGTTCAAGGGGAAATCACACGAGTACACACCCCAGCTGCCAAGTCCTGAGTAGATTTGTCAGAGCAGAAATGGTCTCTCTCGCTCTCTCTCTCTGCTTTTCGAAGGCGCTTTGGCTTGAAACCAGGCACAGGACGGCAGTGCTCTTAGATTAGTCATTGGCCCCTGTGTTTGACAGTTCACAGACAGGCCTAATATGTCTGGGTAGAGAGAGACGTGAAACCTGGACCTGGGTTTTGGGTAATAGGCACCTCCGGCGATGTTGGGATCATTCCTGTTCTCTGAATGTGTGGCATTTGTCTTATACTAATGCCAATGTTTCCTATGACATTTTGGTCTGTTGTGGTGCATACCTGGGTTTTGTGGGAATGCCAAATACCAAGAATGAGGTTAGAATATATTTTCATTGATTTAGACCTAGTACACAGTGTATTTCAGAAATACTATTTTTCTTT